>NC_090814.1:15255318-15558349 GCF_000390325.3 Nicotiana tomentosiformis | reverse complement strand
TTGGTAGCCACATTACAAGCCTTGATGTATTTGTATTTAAATAAGTTGGGAGTTGACGTATATTGACGTGAAGGTGGAGTTTTGATTTGACATAAGTGTGGGGGCGTTAATTGCTAATGTATATGTATTAAAGTGCTTAGGGAGATGTAGTCACTATATCTAAATATATCCTACCCATCCCGCGGCCTACATTACAACCAAATAAAGTCTTATTTGGTCCTTGACTAAATGAGCTCAATTAATAGAGTATTACACTATGGGCATGCCTATGATACGTCTCTTGTGGCATATGAATGTTATTTCTGAGAGTGAGTGAATTCTTTTTATATTGAGTTTCTAATTGTTCTTAATTTTCATTGTGTGTGGAACTACTCTCTATTGTTGTGTGAAGGCACTTGATTCAGAAGGATAGGTAATGTCATTGACCTCTGTGTTAGAGTAAGTGAGAAGGTTGTGAAAAATATGTGGTGATTTTGAGTCAAATCTTGAGGAAAGGATGTTACGTTAGGGTGCTTAGTATGTTCTAAATATTCTTGGTATGATGATTTAGGAGAGTTGTGTGAAAAGGTCGTGTCTACGTGAAGTGTAGTTTGATTGCTCGAGGACGAGTGATGGTTTAAGTGTGGGATGTTGATAGTAGGCTAGGAACACGTGTTTTAGCAGCATTTTGCACTCTAATTATCGTACTTTGAGCGTGTTTGAGCTTAAATGATAGTGATTTACACTTATTACGTATTTTATGCTTTGTAGGAGATGATGTCGAGTTAAGAAGATGTTCTGGAGCTAAATCAAATAATTGGACCTTTGAAGTCTAAGTAAAAGCCAAGGAATTAAAGCAGGATCGCGTTCGGGGCTCATGGACCGGTGTTGCATAAGAAAGTTGGAAGAAAGAGCAAGGGCTAGCGAAAGATGTACTAGTGTGTCGCATAAGGCGTGGCACTAAGCATGGCATTAGTATAAAATTTCGTCAAAAGTTTGAGAAGTTTAGAGACTTGGAGTTTTTGAGTCTGATAGAAAAATACACTAATGCTAGGCATAGTGCATAGTATCAGTGCAAAATTTTGTCAGACAAGCTAAGTTCAGAGAGTTTACAACCGAGAAAATTGCACTAATGCTACGCACCTTGCGTAGCATAGTGTGACGCATGAAGTGTAAAGAGTTTGTAAGTTTTCTCACTTCGGCTCAAAGAGGGTAGTTTTGTCCGGGTACGTTCCTACTTGGTATAAATACACTAGAAATACATTTTTGAGAGGACTTTTGACATACTTTCAACCTAAGGAAGCTAAGGAGGAGTTGGAAGAACACAAGCACAAGGATTTCATCATTCCTTCCTCACTCAAGATCCGAGTTTGGATCAAATCTATGTTTTTCTATACTTTAATTATATTTGTTATGAATTTCTCCATATCTATGGAGTAGTTCCCTTTAGGGTTTGATAGATTTGGTGTATTGATAATTGTTTGTGGATTTTAACTCTATTTTTATGTATTGAATTGTTTTGGAAGATTTAATTATTGCATCTATATTCACAAGTTCATGTAATCGAGAGAGGCATAACTTGTGATACCTTTGCATTATATTGTTAGGAGAATAATCGAAAGAGATTTTTCTAAAGACCAATCCAGTACGCATTCTTGCATATCGTCACATTGCTTAATTTGGTTCGTCTCATGAGGTTAAGGCTTAATCGAGAGAGGAGTTTCTGCTGAACGTTTGAACCAATAATTGAGTGAATTCAAGAGACCCACTTGAACATTAGAAGTGAATTGTCTAGAGTTAGATCCCGAACAATTATCTTGCACCTATCCTATCAAAAACCCTACCTTCTCCCAATGATAACCTTATTTGCTTATTCCTTGTCTCGATAGTCACTAGTCACTAGGTTTAGATTCTTAGTTAATTTTAATTATTAATAATATAAATCTCAACTGTTGATCCACCTGAATAGCAATCGAGCTAGAAACTACGAGAATACTGTTTAAATCCAATCCCTGTGGATACAATATTATACTATACTATCTTTGATTAGCGAACATAATTTTAGTGTGTGTTTTGCGCTCATCATCATGTAGAAATTTCATGAGCACATATCCACATGATTATGATTAAGTTATTGTGCATCTTTCTTTAATTAATTCTTGGGCATATGCATATGTATTATAATTGGATACTTGATTCAGACTGAAATTATGGCACGAAAGGCAAGTCGTGCGGTTGAAATACTGTTTTGGCACAGGACATAATGAGCGAATATTTGATTATGAGTAATGCTATTAAGCTCCTCTTTGCACTTGGATTTTGTACCGTTCCTCCAAATTCAGGTGATTACCCATGTTACTTTGGGCTTTGTGAGCATGGCCGATATATGGATTTTATATCAGGTCGATACATGGATTTTGTCTTGGGTTTTAGTGCTACATGGATTTTGTCTTGGGTTTCAGTGCTACATGGATTTTGTATCGGGGTACATGAATCTTGTACCGATTCAGGTAAGAGGCGTGGTCTTGAGCATGCATAGACATACTTGACTCATTTAGAAGCATTTATTTAATGCTATCTGTTGCATGTCGCGTATATATGCTGGTTTGGATCCTCGACTTCTTAAATCTTCAAATACCATATCAGAGCATCATATGATTATATTTGAATTGGAGAAGCATACTTTATATCTATCAAATGTTGATATGTTTGATACTTGTTATTCAAGAGATTACTTACTGTTTCAGTTCCAGGCTTTATTATCCATATATGTGTTGTAAGTGTCATGATGCTTATAACCTTGCCACTATTTCTTCGAGGTTAGACTTGATACTTATTGAGTACCAACTGTGGTATACTCATACTACGCTTCTACATATCTTTTTATGCAAATCCTCAGGTGGATTCTAGCGGAGCCTTTTGTTGGGCCTAGGCGATTGCTCAAAGACTTAGGGAGAGTTGCACCTCATGGATTCGCTTTGCAGTGCCCGAGTTTCCTTCTTTTATTATCTCATGTCTATTTTCTTTCGCTCAGACAGTTTTGATTATGTATTTAGACTTGTACTAGTTTAGTAGTTTCCCGTGTACTTGTGTCACCTAGTTCTTAGGGGTTGTACTATTTTGGTCGTGTTCGCCCCATGTTCTGATTGTATAAGATATTATATTGTTTCAAGATCTTTCCTATCTTTATTTATGATATGATTCTATTAATTAAGGAAATTGGACTTTATTATATTGATTGTGAGTTGACCTTCTTAGCAAGTACGGCTAGGCGCCATCACAACCTGAGGTGGGATTTTGGGTCGTGAAAAGTTAGTATTAGAGCTCTAGGTTCTAAGGCTCTCATGAGTCACGAGCAGGTCTAGTAGAGTCTTATGGATTGGTACAGAGTCATATGTACTTATCATCGAGAGGCTATAGGATGTTAGGAAATGTTCCTTTCTTGATTCTTTATCGTGCGACTTTATCTCGACTTGAAGCCTATATCTTCAGTTTCCTCCTACTTGTTCGTACAAGATGTTGTACACTCGATATCAGTTGCGATCGGGTGATTTGTGGGGATATTTCACCTGTAGTGTGGGATTATTTTCCCATATTTTGAGAACTGACTACTGTTGTTGCTTGTGGAAGGGATTCCACCTATAGCCGCCCTAGCGTTGGTGTTGCACACGGGTTTGGGGCCTTACACAACGTATTGTGATGCATCACATATTGGTTTTGGCGCGGTGTTAGTGCAGAGTTGCAGGGTTATTGCTCATATTTCACGGCAGTTGAAACCTTATGAGGAGAACTATATGGTTCACGATTTGGAGTTTGGCATTTGTTCCAGCGGAAGAGAGGCATTTGGGCTATGAAAGTTCTGACCTTAGTTTATAGATTTGTGAGATTGGCCATCCCTGATCATAGCAGAGTTCTTGCTTGTGTAGTTGCGAGATTATATTTGTTTGAGCACATCAGAGCTTGTCAATGTGATGATCAACTCTTTTCTTGTCCTTGGGGACGAGGTGTGCGGGTTGGTGCTAGGGAAGGGGTACTTAGTGTGTCAGTGTTTGCGACTTCAGGGTCAGATTTGTGTTACTGGTGTTGATGGTTTGGCGGAGATGATCCTTGAGGAGGTTCATAATTTGTGATATTTTGATCATCTGGATAATACATAGATGTATCGTGGTTTGAGGCAGTATTATGGCTGGCGAGGATAAAGAAGGACATTATCGCATATGTCTTACGGTGGTTGAATTGTCAACAGATCAAGTATGAGCAACAAAGACTGAGGTGGCTTGCTTTGGAAGGTGGTTATACCTACGTAAAAGTGGGGGCGCATCATTATAGACTTTATGGTAGAGTAGCCATATGCTTTGAGAAAGGTTGGTGCAATTTGGGTCATTATGGACAAATAACTAAGTCTATGTATATTATTTTGGTGATGACTTCTACATTTGGAGGGTATTGAATTTGTCAAGAAGGGGTTGCTCGAACTACAGAGAGAATGTGAATGCTTGATTATCATCTTTGTGTGCATACGGTCTTGAGTTTTAGATGTATTTTTAGATCTTTCGGTTATTCATTGATGAAATGAAAGAGATTCTTGCGGCCTGTGTATGAGTGTAGGCTCAGAAGGATTCATTTGTTACATAGTAGTGGTGCTCATGGCAAGGTCATAGAATGATTTGAGGATACACAGGTGGGCTATCTCTAGTTGGAAGGTCAGAGGTTGTATGATTTCTTATGGGGTTGCTACGAAGAATTTTACCTTCTATCCAATGGGATGTATGTACTATAAAGGGAGTCTGGATTGCTTGAAGTAGATGACACAACTGTCACGAGGTTGAGTATGTATTTGGGTTGATAATTTGGGTTGTGCTATGGTTAGTTAAACATGAGCTTATGAGAAATTCAGCTGAGTAACAGTGTAATGTCATGATAATTAAGGAGGAATGGTCATTGAGAGTTCTTGGGTTAGGTGATTATGGATTAAATCCAAGTGGAGGAGCTTACCATCGATGATTGGAACACGTGGTCATGTGTTGTTTGCAGTCTTGGACTTGGTATGCTTAGGGATTAGTTATGTCTTGAAGTGGACGACTTCAAAATTGACTCGGGCAAGGAATTTGATGGGGGCGCGTTATATTGCACCTGGTTGTTATGTGGAAGTTGTGGAATGGCTCAGGTTGGATAGTCCTTTTTGGTTATAGTGCATAAGGGAAATAATTCACACAGTTATTTCTTTTACGGGGATACATGTGATGTCGGAGCACTAGTCGATCTATGTATTCGGGACTAGGACTGAGTAGGTGACTCCCGAGGAAGGTTCTAGTGGGTTCAAGGTTCAAGATGTGGTAGGATTCACCGTGTATCTAAGAAGTGGAGATTGACGTTGGATTGTGGAAGACATTTGAGGTATTTCTACAATGTAATCGGTTCTGTGAGGCAGTATTTAGCAGATGGAAGAAACAACTTTAGATTCATAGAAGGTCTCCTCAGAGCAGGTATTTTGGTTTGAGGTGCTATTAGGTGTATAATAGTGAATAAGTGGCTTACGAGTCTTAGGACGGTGAGATTTCACGTTGGGATCACTTGTGATGAGTTTTGATCCATAGTGTATTGGGAAAGAGAAGTATTGTCGTGAAGGCGGGTCATGGGTAATCTGAAGAGGTTGGGCCCGTTTGGAAGTGGTTTGGATTAGCATTATAATAGAGATGATCAGTTCCTTTGGTATAATAGGACTTACATATGTTTTGTGGAAATACCTTTCAGGTTTAGTAGTTTGCGTGACTTAGTTGAGTTAGACATATTCAGTTTTGATAGCTGGGTTATGTGTGAATAGATTCTGAAGAATTGTGATGATTTGACCACGACTTGGGATTGATGTCTTCCATGGGTATGGGGAGATTGTTGCATGTAATACTTTTTTTCTTCTGAACTAAGTTAAGGGAAATGTTCATGGTCGAGGGAGTGTGTATCATATTTGTGATTCAGAGTTTGTAACGAGAATCTCATATTTTTGTATTGTGGTATGATGGTCGTGGTGAGCCGTGTGGGGATTGAGATTGAATGAACAAAGTTGTGGTTCAGTTTTGAAAGAAATGTCATGAGTTCTAAACAACATGGTGGATTCAGATGTTTAAGAGAATGCTAGCACTATCTTGTATCTCATGAGTAGAATGGATGTGGTAGAGGCGCATTGTGTATTGATTTACAGAGGATTAGATAGTACTACATAGATCATGCGGTTGGTAACTGTGGATGTTCAAATTTTTGCTACTTGGTACAGAGGGTTTATGGGAGCATTTCTCATGAGGCAATTGTGTATGTGTGAGGTATCGATCATTTAAGTGAGAGATAGAGATCATGTGTGGAGATTATTATATTCTCGAGGTTTAGAGATTTGATTTATTTGGAGGTATATTATTCTGTTGGTTGTCGATAGTGAAAGTGTATTAAGGGCTAGACGGTAGATTGTGTGTTATTGATTGTCACTGTAGATTTTCGGGAGGTTATTCACCCATTTAGGGATGATCTGGATTGATTTGGGGGCCTATTGGCAGGCCTAATGAGATGTAATGACCCGGACGGTCGTTTTGAGAGTTGTAGCTCCGTTCCCCCCATTTTTTGCTTTTTGTGTGTTCTACAGCTGTTATATGACTTACCGGGTTAGTTGGTTTGGGTCTGGAGAGATTTCAGAGTGAATTGAGACACTTAGTCTCTTAATTGAAAGCTTAAATTGGAAAAGTTGACCGGATGTCGACTTATGTGTAAACGACCTCTGATTTGAATTATGATGGTTCTGTTAGCTCCGTTAGGTGATTTGGACTTAGGAGCATGTACGAATTGTGATTTAGAGGTCCGTAGTAGCATTAGGCTTGAATTGGCGAAAGTTGGAATTTTGGAAAGTTTGACCGGGGCTGGACTTTTTAATATCGGGGTCGGATTTGATTTCCAGAAGTTGGCGTAGGTTCGTGGGGTCATTTGTGACTCGTATGTAAAATTTGAGGTCAATCGGACGTGATTTGATAGGTTTCGGCGTCGTTTGGAGAATTTGGAAATTTCAAAGTTCTTTAGACTTGAATCCGGGTATAATTCGTATTTTTGATGTTGTCGGGAAATTTCAAAGTTCATTGTTTTCATATTTTGAGCTAGAGACCTTGGATTTGGGCGATTCTTGAAGGGATTTTCGAGAAGTTGATTGGGGTAAGTGATTCTTACTTAGTTTTGGCTAAATCCCATGTTTATGTTATTAAGTCCATCATCTAATTTGTGATTTAGGGTAGACAATTGGGGAAAATGAGGAAGAGTTCTTAGATTAGATTTTTTATGTTTTGAATGGGATTTTGTTATCGGATTTGAGTAAATTTGGTATGGTTAGACACGTGAGTGAATGGGCTTTTGGGTTTTGTGACTTTTGTCGGATTTTGAGACGTGGGCCCGGGGACCGAGTTTGAGCCGATTTCGAATTTTTGGCTATAATTTCATATTTTCTTGTGGAATCGATTCCTTAGGCCTATATTGATTATATTTTTTTGCTTGTGGCTAGATTCAGGTCATTTGGAGGCCGATTCGCGAGGCAAAGGCATATTGGAGTAGAGTTTTGCTCGAATTGAGGTAAGTAACAGTTTTAAATCTGGTCCTGAGGGTATGAAACCTCAGATTATACGTTATGTGATTGGTTTGGAGGTGACACCCATGCTAGGTGACGGGCGGGTGGGCGTGCACCGTGGGAATTATGACTTGGTCTGTCCCGTGAAATTGTAAAGTTGAATAACTTGTTGTTAGCTATATGCTCTCCCTGTGTAATAGAAATTTGACTGCAATTCATGTTAGAAATTATACTTAGGCTATATGATGTCACTGTTGGGACCCGCAGAGGTCGCGTACTTGAATAAGCTGATATTTGCTGTCTTGTACTCAGTCACGGTTTTACTTGCGTATCGTATCTCCGTCTCTTCTTGTTTCTTGTTGATACATGTTATTATCTCTGTTTGGGCTGATTTGTATGATTTCTGAGAGCTCGAGAGACTGGAGAGGTTAGTGACTGAGTTAGGGCCTGAGAGTCGAGCTGTGAGCTATATGTGTATATATGGATCGGGTTGTACGCCGCAACGAGCCTTAGGGCTATATATATATATATATATATATATATATATATATATATAATATAAGTATTTTTTAAAAAATATAATATAAATATATATATATATATATTGATGGATCGTAGTTGCTCGCCGCAACGAGCCTTATGCTTATTTATATATTATGGATCGGGCTGCACACCGCAGCGATATAGCGCTTGGGCTGAAGGAGCCCCTCCGGAGTTTGTACACTCCCAGTGAGCGCAGGTACCTATTGAGTGTGAGTGTTGAGGGCTGAGAGCCGAGTGATTGAGCCATTGAGAAAGATTGAGTGACTGTTGCCCTAAGAGGTTGTGCTTGCTTTTATTTGTTGTTGTACTTAGCTGATACATGTCACTGTTTTGAAAATTTCTAGAAGATATTGTATCCGGTTTTACCTGAACTTGGTAATGTATAACTGATTAGACTTAAATTGTCGAATTTGAAGCATGTCTACTTTCTTGCCGAGATTACTGAAATGAACTATAGCTGTGTAGCTCGTCACTATCTTTCAGTTCCTTATTTATTATTGTCACTTACTGAGTTGGTTGTACTCACGCTACACCCTGCACTTCGTGTGCAGATCCAGGTATTTCCGGACACGGTGGGCGTTGATCTCGTGTACAGTTGATCGTCGGAGATTTACGAGGTAGTTGCCCCGCATTCGCAGTCCTTGTTTCTCCTTCCTTGTCTTTTCTTTATTTATATTTTGATACAAACTCTTGTAGACCCTTCTTTCTAGACTGGCTGTATAGATGCTCATGAGCTCAGTAACACCCCGATTTGGGAGTTATGTTTCCGCACTTGTGTTTGGGTTTATCCCGTTTTTATGAAAACTCCGATTATTTTAAATATCTTAATTCATTTTCTGTTAAATGTTAGAAGTATTTTGGAAATGTCGACTTGCCTAGTACCACGATAGGTGCCATCACAACGGGTTAGTATTTGGGTCGTGACATGAGAATAAGTATTTTATACTGGATTGGATTCGCTTATTCAGTGCATCATTTTCTATGGGTGTGTCATCGGGCAAAATGGATGTTATTCATGCCTTGATCTGTTTCATGTATTATTTTCTTATGCCATGATGGGTTGTGAGACGACTTGATTATTTACATGCATGTTGTGGTCCCATTTAGGCCTTGTTGCAACGTAGAAGTGAGATGACTCTTGAGAGGTTGATTTGCTTATTTCACCATAGTCGTGCTTGGCCCTTTCCGCAATGCGTTATGCTATCTGTCTCCCCATGGTTATTTTTATGCACGGTACATGCTTGTTGATGATACATATGTGTTTACTGAGTATGAGCATCATAGCTCGATGGTTATCCCCACACGAATTGTTATTTGGATCGGCTTGCACGCTACAACGGTATTATGTATGGATCGAATTGCACCTCGTAACAAAGTTATGTTAGATATGATTTCTTGTGCTCGTTTTGTGTGTCTTGTTTCTCCCTTATGGGACGAATTCATAGAATTATGCTATTATTGCTTTATCTATTAAATTTGTTGTATAATCTCCCTTATAGTTCTCTCTTCATTGTTGATCATATTCGAGCAGTTGCTTATGTGGTGCACGAATCACATCGTATAAGGTTCTTGTTGGTATTTGATGGGGCTTGGCGGTCGAGCAGCTTGTGCGGGATGAGACGAGGCTATCGGACCTAGAATCAGTATAATCGGATTTGTATAATGTATGTTTGGAAGAACAATGTCACTAATCAGCTCAGAATTTGGCAATGGTTCTTGTCGAGCGAGAGAACTCCATGACTTGTTGATTTAACGGGTGGTTATGAGTTTATACATGTTTATTTCATCATTAAGAGTATTGCGCAGGGTTGGAACAAGGTTCTACTATTTATGAGGTAAATTGTCGGTATCGAGTTTGGTAATGAGCAACTATTGTGGTCAGAAGGTATTGCTATGAGTATATGAGCGATGGGGCACATAGTGTGGTTATATTTTGGAAATATACCTATGGTTTTGTACAACTGGTTGAGATTGATACAATGTATATATGCAATAATCAGAGCTAAGAGGAAGTTCTGAATGTTGGAATTTAGTCTAAGGATTGTAAGCTAAAGTGGAAGGAAGAATCTTCAGTTGGATTGTATTAATGGACTTATATGGATTAAGGTAGCATGAGATTATTTATGTGCATGTGTATGATGAGATTGTGTAGTTATTTGACGACTTTGGAATGATTTTTGGCGCGTTCAAGGACAAACGTACGTTTAAGTGGGGGAGAATGTAATGAACTGACCAGTTATTTTGAGCTTTAGTATTTCGTTCAGCAGCTTGAGATTTGAGTAGTTTTATATGATGTATTAAGACTTGCGTATATGGTTGCTTTCGATGTTCGCAAGGTTCGGGATTGATTTGGTAGAATGATACTCAATTGGAAAGCTTTAAGTTGGAAGAGTTGAACAAGGCTTGACTTTTGAGTAAATGATCTCGGAGCCGGGATTTGATGGTTTCAATATGTTCGTATGGTTATCTTGGACTTGGGCGTATGTTCAGATTTGAATTCAAATGTTCCTAGAAGGGTTTTAGCTCTATTCGTTGAAAGTTGGAAACTTGAAGAATTGAAAATTTTATTGGTTTGACCGAAAGTTGACTTTGGCGTTATCGGACTTAAATTGTGGTTTTGAGACTTTGTATAGATTCATTTTGTTGATTAGAATTTGTGTTTAAAGTTTGGTTGTGATCCGAAATGTCTAAGTGTGATTCAGACGAGTGTCGCAAAGTTAGTATGTTTGGAAGTTAAGAGAATGATTTTGATCTTCAATTCGTGGTTTTGATGATATTTATGGTGTTTCGAGACTTTGGATAAGTTTGGATATTATATTTGAAATTGTTTATATTTTTGGACGAGGTCCCGAGGGGCTCGGGTTTGATTCGGGGTGGTTTCGGACCATTTCAGTTGAGTTTTACATAATTGATGTGTTGGTGCTTTGCAGTGCATCTTGCTCCGTGATTGTGGAAAAGTATTTAGTCAGCTGGGCATTGTGCTTCACACTCGGGATCAGTCGAACGCGTTCGCAATGTGTATTCTGGGAGTTGGAGATGTGTTCTTTGCGATCACAAGGTTTCTTTCGCGTTCACAAAGGAATGAAGTCAGGTGGGAAGTTGGGTCATCGCATTCGCGTGACTTCAGTCGCGTTCGCGTATAGTGGGATCTAGTTGAGCTTCGTGATCGTGAGGATTCTTCGGCAGTCGTGAAGAAGGATTTGGGGTGATTGCAGATTTGTGCTTCGCGAACATGATGCTTGTACCGTGTTCGCGAAGGATATCGCTGCTTATAATACATAAGTGTTATATTTTGGGATTTTTACCCGTTCTTTCATATTTTGAGCTATAGAATTGGAGATAAGCGATTTTTCATGGGAATTTTCATATAAGGCAAGATGGTAATTGATTTCTACCTATTTATGATTATATTACAAGAATTTACATGGTTTTCTACACCGGAAATATGGGATTTTCAAAGAAAATTTGGGGGTTTTATCTACACTTTAAAAGAGTATATTTTGGAGTTTTGACCATCGATTTAGGTTCGAATTTGAAGATTAATTATATATTTGGACTCGGCAGATTATGTGTCATCGGATTTTTCTATCGGTTTTGAATTTCGGGCACGCGAGTCCGGGTTGACTTTTGTTGACTTTATGGAAATTCATCAAAGATTGAAGATTTATGGATTGGAGTCGCTTTCTATGGAATTGTTTGGCTTCCTTGGATGATGTTTGGCTTGGATTTGCGTGATTGGAGGGCTAGAGCGATGTTTTGACGCGATTTGTGGTTGGAACTAACCCGAGGAGAGGTAAGTCTCTTGGCTAACCTTGTTAAGAGGGAAACCCCTAGGATTTGACTTGATTTCTATGTGTTTAAGTTATTGGGGATGGTGTATATACGTGGTGGCGAGCATATATGCACGTGCCGAGTTTATATCATTCCTGGGGTAGAACTTAGATGCTTTATGCCTTGTTTTGATTATATTCTCATCTTGATTCATGATTTGTTTGGATTATATGACTACGACCACTCTCTTATTCATGTTAGAGATCATTCCTAGGTTATTATTATTTATGAAGGTATGAGAACTTGTTCTGGATATGTTGAATTGCTTGAATCATCTGTATTCATATAAAAATTTCATTAGCACATATCCGCATAATTATTGTTAAGTCCTTGTGCATCTTTCTTCTATTAATTCGTGTGCACATGTATATGTGTTATAATTGGATACTTGATTCGGACTGAAATTGTGGCACGAAAAGGAAGTCGTGCGATTGAAATACAGTTATCGACTTATCGCACAGGACATGATGAGAGGATATTTGATTATGAGTGATGCTATTAAACTCCTATTTGCATACTATCACTCCGGAGTCAGGTGATTACCCATATTAATTTGGGCCTATGAGCGTGATCGATACATGAATTGTGTATCAGGTGGATACATGAATTTTCTAACGGGGTTCAGTGATGTATGAATTTTGTATCGGGGTACATGAATCTTGAACTGGTTCAGGTAAGAGGTAGGGTCTTGAGTATGCATAGATATCCTCGACTCATTTAGAAGCATTCATTTAATGCTATTTGTTACATGTCACCTATATATGCTGGTTTAGAGCCTCGACTCTGTTGATTAAAGTATGCCATCTTTAAATACCATATCTGAGTAGCGTATGCCCCACTTGTGAAAAATTACTAGACTTGTTGTTGTTGTTGTTGTTATTTTTCTTGTTCTTGTTGTTATCTGAGTAGCGTATGATTGTCTTTGAATTGGAGAAACATGCTTTATATCTCTCGACGGTCGTTATATTTGATACTTGTTATTCATGAGATTGCTTACTGTTTCAGTTCTGATCTTTATGATCTATATCTGTGTTGTAAGTGTCATGGTGCGTATAGTCTCGCCACTATTTCTTCGAGGTTAGACTTGATACTTACTGAGTATCGACTGTGGTGTACTCGTACTATGCTTCTGTGCATATTCTTGTGCATATCCTCGGGTGGATTCTAGCAGAGCCTTTTGTTGGGCCTAGGCGATTGCTCAGAGACTTAAGGCGAGCTGCACTTCATGGATTCGTTTTGCAGTGACTGAGTCCCTGTCTTTTATTATCTCCTGTCTATTTTCTTTTTCTCAGACAAATTTGACTATGTATTCAAACTTGTACTTATTCAGTAGTTGATTGTGTGCTTGTGTCACCTAATTCTTGGAGGTTGTACTGTTTTGGTCGTGTTCACGCCATGTTCTGATTGTATCATATATTATATTGTATCGAGATCTTTTTCATATTTATTTATGATATGACTCCGTTAATTAAAGAAAATTAAATTTTATTCTATTGATTGTGAGTTGGCTTGCTTAACAAGTACGTTAGGCGCCATCATAACCTACCTGAGGTGTAATTTTGGTTTGAGACATCCATAAATTTCTTTGCCTACTCCAAGAATTTTGAGATCGTGCACTGCCAAGGTAGTCAAAGGTCCGAATTCTTTTAAAAAAACAAATTAGCAGCGATAATGTAATAATATAAACCTTTTTATATAACTCCCAATTGCTAGTTGTGGAAGAAGAAGAAGAAGTAGGAAAACAATTGAGTTTTTCTTTCTTATTTTTGGTGAATTTTTAATAATTATACTTTGGATCAAATCGTATTTTTTTATAACTTTGAGGCCGATTTCGAATACTTCATAAAAAGAATTAACTTAATTAGCACTTATCATAAAAGAAATCTAAATATTTAAGAATTAAAAATTGAGGTTCAAATCCTTAGAAATAAGCCCCTACTACCCCTACTAACCTCCAGCTTATGTAGCCTTTAAAAGAGGTGGGGGGGGGGGGGGGGGGGGGAGAGAACCAAAGCAAACGTTGCTTTCCCATATATAACAACAATTTACTTGCAGGCATCGGCATCGGCATCAGCTGTAGCATGCCTTTTTATCAAGTACTAGCAGACGAAAAGATATTTACCACCATTGAAGCTTCTTAAGCTCCATATTACTACAAAATTCTGAACCCAAAAAAAAAAAAAAAAAAAAAGGGAAGAAGCACATATATAGAGCCTTCATTTTCACTCCTTTTTCCTGCCACCCTCATTTGAAAATCTTTAAGTATAATCCAAGTTTTACCCCTTTCTACAGCTCTCTGAATTGAAACTACTCAACTTCTCGGATTTACTCCTTCTCGACTAGCCTAGTAGACTATATTATATAGTAGGTCATTGGAAAGGACCCCATCAAATTGTTATAATTTGAGTTTTCGCACTGTATTTTGATCCGTTGGTGCATACATATCTTGAAAATTTGCCAGAAAAAGCTGTAAAATGGAGTCAACCCAAGTTAGATCCGCAAGTTGCGGAGGCAAAGCAGGAGAAACGGCAACCGGGTTTCATCATATTTGCGGTGAAGGCCAGAGCATAATAATGCCAGTACCAACGGAAGCTGCTGGAAATTCTTTTACTGCTTTACTTGAACTGCCACCAAATCAAGCTTTGGACCTTTTAGTACATTCTGACGAAATGGGTTCAGCTGAACTTTCCCTACCAGATAATCACAACAAGCCCTACTACTCTTCTCCTCTAATTGACGGAGGGTCCGCCGGAGAATTCGCCGGAGAGTTCTCAGTCTTCGCCGCCGGAAATTCGCCGGAGAATAGCTCATTTCCGTCCAATTCACAATTCGTGAAGCAAGAACCAGTTGATTCTGATTCCAATCCTAATTCCTCTCCCGAGTTTTCAAATCCAACTGTTGATCAGAAAACCACAAAGCGAAAAGAACGCCAGAAAAAGGTAAATTATATGTGACATTTTTTTTTTAATATAGGAACTTCTATCACTTCATTATAATTATTTTAGGGCGCGTTTGGCTATAAATTCTTTTTCGCTTTTTTTGTTTGGCCTTAAAATTTTTTGAATTTCGAAATTTTTTGAAAATTTTAAAAAATCTAAAAAATTATTTTTCAAAATTTAATTTTTAAATACTATTTTCAATTTTGTTTTTCACTTTTTTCCGGAATTTCACAATTCTTATATCGAAATGCCTAAGTTAACATGTAATTTCACCTCTATATAACTACTTAATTATGATAAATTATTGGTTTATCACAAAGAATGGTATTGTTCAAGTTTAAATTCTGAGTGAATTATGATTTGATATATACGAAGTCTGTGTTTTGATGAATAAATTATGTGGAATTTAGGGGAAAGAAAGCAGTAGCAAAAAGAGCAAGAGATCGGCAAATGATACCTCAGAGAAGCTTCCGTATGTTCATGTCCGAGCAGCTAGGGGGCAAGCAACAGATAGCCATAGTTTAGCTGAAAGAGTAAATTGTTTTTGCAGGATTAGTTCTGATAATGTTTTGTTAAATTTGGTTATAACGAGTGTTAATCAAGATTGTTTAATTGACTTAATTTTTAAATGTATGTGTGTAAGGCAAGGAGAGAGAAGATTAATGCAAGAATGAAGCTATTACAGGAATTGGTCCCGGGATGTAACAAGGTTAGTTGTCGATTTCTATCACTAATTATCAATTAATTTTGTACTAAGTTGTAGTAATGCACTAATGCGTTTTGAAGTTTGTGATTAGGTGATGGGATTATAAAAGGGTTCTTTTTTATATTTGCTAATTTTTTCTATTTATTTTTTTTGTGTGTGTGCTATTCTAGATAGTTGGGTCGTTTTCATCTGTTTAATGAAAAAAGGTGGTATCTTTTGCACCAAGAAAAGTGGTATTTTTTAAGTGTATTTCTTACTGTTCATTCAGCTTTTTGATTTGCACATGATGATCAATTTATTTTTACTCTGCTCCTATTCTGAGGTTAATCTTGTCATTTCACTGAAGTTTTGTGTTCATTTTAGTTTTTGTTCTTAGACTTTCATATGAATACTTTTATAAAATATGGAGAAAGAGGGAGAAATTCAAAAATAGCCAGATTTACAAGTAGTAATTCAAAAATAGTCACAGTTTCAAAAGTAATCGAAATTTAGCCACTTTTCATGTAAAGATATATCTGAACGAAAACACTGTTCAAAATACGAAAAATATTTCAGCATAATATACTGGAGTTCCAGTATAATATACTGGAACTCCAGCATATTATACTGGAATTTCAGTATAATATACCGGTCTGGCATAATATGCTGGAAGTTCATATACAGGTGTTTCAATCTCCAGTATATTATACTGGAACTTTCCGCGTGTTGGAGTTGTAGCATAATATGCTGGAAGTTCATACATAGGTACACCAATCTCCAGTATATTATGCATTTATGCTGGACCGGTCCGTTTTGCAGCAAAATAGTGGCTATTTTTCAATGACTTTGCAAACGTTGGCTATTTTTGAATTACCAGTTCGAAAACTGGCTAGCCCATGCTATTTTTACAGAGCAAGACATTCGATCCACAAATATATATATATATTGCTCGGGTCCTTTAAAAATAACGGTGGATGCGTGTCGAATTTCTCCAAAAGTAATGAATTTTCAAGAATCTATAGTATTTTGGAGGATCGTAGCAACACAGACAAATATAATGTAGATGCTGCTATAATTTTGAAAATATGAAGGCCCTTTCCCAAAGACATGTGTTGATGATATCTTGCTGAGTATAACTTTTCATAATTTACTCATATGATATAATGTAAGAGGAAGAAGGATGAACTGACATGTAGATTGCAACTTAATTAAGTTGTACTCTTTATGGGTCCAGTTGTTACCTACCTGTTGCAATTGAACTTGTTTTGTAGTCTGAGTTTTGTACCAAAACCTTCAAGATTTTAATTAGTAACCAAAAGAGCTAGTTTGGTGTAAAACACATTGTACAAGTTTGAAGTTGTGATGAGATGACCTGACAAGCCTCTATACCAAACTTTAATTGATGATGAGGCGGCATTGCAAAAAACAACTGAAAATTAGACCAGACAGATAATCTTTGAGTTTTATTCTATTTATTTCAGCACAGTATTGATTCTTTCAGATTTGATAGATAGAGGATACTGTCTAAGTTGCACAACTTAATCAGATCAGTACACAGAAGTTCAAAAACCTCGGGCCAGCAACATGATTTTGGGATGCTTGCATATAATACCTGGTGTCATGTATCAAAGTAGTGTATCCTGGTGTCATGTATCAAAGTAGTGTATCCATCATAATCTGTTTGTGAAAGGATTTTAAGTTATATACACTAATAATATAAAAGAATTTTTATACTATCGTATGTTACTTTACTACTCTATTTTCAAGTTACTATATCAGGCTAACCATGAAAGGTTACCTGTTGTGTAAAAATGCACAAAACTTAAAACTCTTTGAGATATAGGCGTAATTAATTCAAAGCCAATATAGTACTTTGGGATTCTTGATTGATTGAATTTGGAGTCCTCTAAAGGGTCGTATGTAGGTACTGTATAGCGTCCACAGAAATAATTAAAAACTGTAGTTTACTATCTTTAGAATAGGTAAGTTGAACCATAGAAAGGAAAACCTATTTTGCTTTACAATGGTTTGTTTTTCTTCCAGGCAGTTAATGCAGTGTATGTTTGCCTTTCTTGGCAGTGAGGGTATTCACCTGGTGGTCCATATATATATATATATATATATATATATATATATATATATGGCATTATTTCTCATGGCGTTTAGATCAAACTGTAACCTTATACCCATTTACCTACCGTGCATATCATTTGCATTTGTTTATTAGATGTTTATACTTGATAGTTAGCTCTTTCTTTGATTTTGATTATGAATAGTAGCTCATACATGAAATATATGTTATAACTCCTTGTCAGAAAAATATTATAATTCCTTAAAATCTTTCAAAATAAATGAGAAACCAAAAAACATCCAACTCATGGGAAAAAAAACATCCAACAAGCAACAATTTAAAACTGATTTTGAGACACAAGTTTAACACGGATTTCATCTCATATTGATATTAATTAACTTTATCTCTAGAAAGTTTTATGCTTGTTCACATAAAAAGAAAGTATCTAATGAACTAATTATTCGTTAAAGTATAATTTATCAGAAGTTCTATACATTTGATTACTTTCCCTTTTTATAGTGTAAGCACTTGGAAGACTGATGTTTGCAAACAAATAATTTCAATCAAATTTAGTAGCACATTGTGAAGATTGGACTATGTTTTGCAGATTTCAGGTACTGCGATGGTGCTGGATGAGATCATTAACCATGTACAATCCCTACAGCGTCAAGTGGAGGTAAGACCTTGAAAATCCTCACATCTTATTTGTTAGTGCGGAAATCTTGAATTTTCAATATTTGTTGTTACTTCATATGTGAAAATTCCAATAATGATTCCTATTGTGACTCCCTCTAGTTTTTAGGATTACATGGAGAGTAAGTCAGCTTTGGATAGTAAATATATAGTATTCGAACCTTGTTGCCTTCATGCCTTATCTCCTGTTTCGTTTAGACATACTTTTAGGAGTGTGGTCGAAGATAGTCATAGATCAAGGTTATCCCATTTAAGAAGTGAACGTTCAAAAAATTGTGTTGCCTATTTTCTTGTTTTTGGATTATATTTAAGTGGTCTCGGTTCTTTTCCTGAAGGAGGTTTGTTTGGCTTGCAGTTCTTATCAATGAGACTTGCTGCAGTAAACCCAAGAGTAGATTTCAACCTTGATAGTCTCTTTGCTACAGAAGTAAGTTTTCCCTTCCTCATCAACTTACTTAAATTGGGAGTTACATAAACAGTTTGTGGTTGCAACTTTTGCTTTAACCCACTTTATCAATTCTGACTTGTATTATTGTATTTAGGGCTGTTAAATTTCTTGGTCCCACCTTTAAAATCTTTAAAGGGCTAGTTTCAACCAACCTAATTGTCAGAAGAGTGGTCAATTGTGGACCAACCATTATTATTTGCCAGTCTGTGCACATTTACACCATAGAACTGTTCATATGGAACATGATCAATTGAAGGGTTGCCTGTTACCATACCATAATGTTGTTAGCCTTGGGAGTTACCTTTGTCAGACTCAATTTAAGTGGGTCCTCAATTCATTAAATCAGTGAACAGAGAATTGGCAAGGGTATCTCTACAATCAACCTTATCAAAAGTTATGAGCCATCTCACACTGTCTTTTCTACAATGCTGGAAATGCAGAAATATGTTGAAGTGTCATGTTTTGCTGCAATATATTAGGGATTAAGGCGTCGTGGATTGACTGATAATGATTAAAATCATAACAATCGATGGTTGGATTTTGAATTCACTTGCTTTTGTGCTTTATTTCAAAGTCTAAGCTTTTTTTCTAGCTTTAGATTGATATCTGTAAATTGGCCTTAGCGTCTAAAAAATGTGATAATTTATGTTCATAAGTTCAGAGTATCATACCCGTAATAGTCTTTATTAAAGAGAAAAGATCGTTGCTGTAATTTATACTTAGTTTTCATTTGCTTTTGAAAAATAGCAGAGTGGTTCTGCAGTGGATAGTAACTTCGCGAGCATAGTTGCGCCTTCGATTTGGCCTGAAGGACAAACCAGCGGGAATAGAAATCAGTATCAACAGCTGTTGCAAATTGATGGATTCAATCAGCCTGTCTGGGTTAGGGAAGAAGATAATTCTAGCTTCATTACTCCAGAGAACTCATTTTTGACTTATGATTCCTCTGCAAATTCAGGTAAATCCTGGTACTGGAAAACATAGGGAAATTTTATGTGAAAGTAGAACCAGTGACTATTGCTAACTTCGCGGTCTGTTGATTATGTGCAGCTTCTTTGCACCAAAATCAGCTGAAAATGGAGCTATGAATGTAGAGGCAAGGCTTTTTCCTAGTGGTTTAGCCATGTATATATCGGACATAAAGGTTTATAGGAGGCAGCATTGGAGTAGAAGGTTAACGTTATGAGTTTCCATTTCAGGTTGATCTCTGCTAGATTTGTGTATACTAACATAGAGGAGTCATTCTCTCTGATTGATTCACAATTGTACTACAAGAAGGATTATTAGCAATTACATATTAAACTATTTCGTTTGGTTTCTCTTAATCTCAAAAACACTTTTGCCCTTTCTAGTATAGGAATATAGGTTGTGTTGAAACACAATATGGCCCATATCATTGACCAAACTGGCGGTAGAATGGGAGTCATATTTTTCCTGTTTACCGGGCCGACCAACCTTTTCAACCAAGCATACTCGTCTCCTTAGAGGGACCACCAGCTTCATGAGAAGAAACGTTGGGCAATGGTTCCGGAGTTGAAGGAGGGGGAGTCAGTTTCGGTAGGTTGGACCTCATATGCGGAACCACCAAAACCAACAGCAAACAAGGCTTCAACCGACTCGAAGGATGCATCGTTGGTATGCTCTTCTAAATTCCCTCCCTCATCATCCTCCAACATGAAGATAGGGAGGGGCATCATAGGAGGTGAAATTGAGTATCAGAGGGACTAGCTCAGGGAATGCTCCGGCTATCCTCCGATCCTTTAGTTTTCTTCTTGCTCGATCTAGTTCTCTTCTTGAGAGGACTAACGGGATCATGTGCCAGCACGAAACTTGATGATTCCTTGATGTTCCGCTTCTAAGCGGCCACTCTCCAAATTCATTCTTGACCTTCGTTGGCTGCATGCTTATCAATCGAATCACTAGATTGAGCTCTCCGTGACCCAAGTCCTATAATAGCGGATATTACATACAAAATTGTATACGAGAAAGCATACACCCATATCTCGAAAACTCATCGTGACTTTTAGCTTTCTATCCAAAAACGTCATCGATGTATTTCCAAGTCCTTTGCTCCAATTACAACTTTAACATTAGTTTGGTAGAACTAGTGTCGGTTATGAGGAATATTAAGGAAGTTAGGTTCCCAAAACCAATCTGATTGGATCCTAGCCAAAGAGATCTTAATCTATGGTGTGAGTTCCATGGAACTCACTGTCACGGGACTGGGGATTGTCGACATCTTCATGAAGAAGTAGCAACATTATTGAAGAATGGTCATCTTAAGTGATCGGGCCAAGAACAACTATGGGAAAAACTGAGATGTTGCAGAACCATCAAAATCGGCTGCAGGGTCACCTTATATGACGATAAACATGATCTTCAGTGGAGACGAAGTAAATAGGGTGAAATTTTTGGCAGGAAAGAAGACGAAGATATCGGTAACTCATGGCAAGAGGATCCGAGAATTCTCAAAAGATGACATCACATTTATAGAAGAGGATGTTGATGGACTTTTTCTACCACACAACGACGCTTTGGTATTTTCTCCAGTCTTTTTCTGTGTACAGTGACTTCAGATAATTGGCAATCTCCATCGACCTGAAAAGTATATGTCGCTCATTCAAAACTGTAAGGATGACGTTTCTTTTTCCATAAGGGTCTTGAGTGGGTGCCGAGTAAGTATTTCCTAAATTTCCATGGTCGGGTGGCCGTGGGGAAGGAACATCTTCCATTTGTTTGGATTGCGCTGGTGGAGAGGTAGCAACTGGTGTAGAAGGAGAGGCAGTTGTTATCGGCTCAGAAGTTGGTGGTGGAGGAAGATCAGGAATTGAACTCCTTTGACCGGAGGCGTCGCTAGGAGTCAAAAAATGAGAATCGATATTTTCAACCAAATCCATTTCGATAAAGAGCCTTTGAACTTCCCATGGCAGTGGTATTCAAAGCTCTCCCGGCTAAGCATCTGGTTGAACTGATGAAGATCTTTTTCTTCTTTGAAGAGGATCCACTTCATCATCATTTCCTTCATCAACAAAGACCACTGTGGCAAGTCCGGTTGGTGTTTCTTTCACATTCTTCTCATGAGTCCCAGCCGATGAGGTACGTTTCCTCTTTGGTTTCTTGTTTTTGGGCTGGGGACTACGGGATGAGGTACCTTCACCAGAAGTGAGAGTAGATTCACGAGCTCTCCTCCGGTTAAGGGTATTTTGCAATACTCGTTCGACTTCCACTAGGTCACCGAGAGCCTCGATATCGGGGCAAACAACGAATCCCTTCGGAAGTCCTATGTTGTACAAAAAGATAGTTAATAAATAGATTCTAAGTTATGTTGAAAGATTGAAAGAAGGGAGGAAGAATATTTGTTTACCATGGTTTTTGGCTTTCCACCCATATTTGGGGGCCATTTCTTTTCACATTCGTGCTTCGGTGTAGTAATATCCAGAATTTTTTGTACCCATTGTGCCAGATCCTGAACCCCTCGTGGTTCCCAATAAGTAGCTCGAATAAGAAAAGTGCAAGGTTAATAAAGCTGGAAAATCTTTTTAAATATGGAAAGGAAAAGATATCAGATGACTTACAAAGAAGATTCTATGATTTAGGAAAAGCAGGTGATGTAGTTGGGAGGATGTCTCCGGTAGTAATAACAACGAACTGTTTCATCCATCCACGGTCGTTGTCATCATCAACGCTAGTAAGGAGAGCATCATAACCGCATTTGTTAAGTTTTAGCACACCTCCCACGGAAGATATTTGAGGAGTAGAGATTCATCATGTGAGCAAGAGTTAGGGTTTCCCCGGTCTTAGAGCATAATTGGCAGAGGCAAGCCACCATACGCCATACTGATGGGCATGCTTGTGCGAAACAACTTTGGTACCGGTGACAAAATTTCAAAATTATTAGGTCGATTTCTTTAGCCACTCCTAAAGTTAAGGGGTATGTATAAATATACATGACCCTGGTTTGGAGAAGGTGAACCTTTCTATGTCACTAGGAGCGAAGATTTCAATATTATTCCATTCGCAGTCTTCCTTCACAACAGGGATGTTGGAAAGACGAATGGAAGAACGGTACCTACGAACGGGCCAGTGTCTGTCACTTTTGGGGTAAATGAGATCTTTTTTGTTCTTGAAGATCAGATTTGGTGTTAAGTTGAAGGGGTATGATGGAGTTCATGCTGGGAGGTTCAGACTCGACATCGACCTCTTTTGTTTTGTTCTTCTTTAGGCCTCCAACGAAGAGAAGGCCAGAATTTCCAAGGGCATCAGTGTTAGAAGACATAATGGTAAGAAATTTGTGAAGAAAGATTTTATTGAGAGAATTGAATTTTGCAAGTAGGGTTCTAAGGTAAATCGGAGAAGAGGAAGGAGTTGTAAAGGTGGAAAGTAAAAATTATGAGTGATGAAGAAGATTATAGACGACAAAAATCATGGTCATAATTACCTCAAAAAGTGAAAAAAATATTTGCCAAATCGTGGGATAACACGTATTCGGGTCTTTAAATGCGAAGAGACGTGCGTCCTTACAAGTGTCAGAAACTATTCAGAAATTTGCCCGCTAAGGAAAGAGGTTTTCTCTACATTCCGGTAACACTAAAGGATTGTCACCAAAAAGTAGGGGGCGTGTTATATACGGTGAAATTGGTTTGTGACAGTTAGATGAATGAGGAGATGACACGTGGAGCTGAAGACATGTAAGATGTAAGTCAGAAAATAGTTGATAGCGGTTGCAAGCATGTGACTGATGCTGGATGAATTTCGAAGACAGGGTAACCGATAATAAAAATTTGAAGAATTTATATCGGATAGTATTCAATGAGCAGCCATTACAGAGAATATCTGCATTTATAGCCACCCATTATGCATCCATCAATGACTTTTTTATTCTCATTAAAGAGTAGCATGATTGGGGAGATCTTGTCTCCTTAAATACATTTATAAATAAGAGAATTTGTATCCATTGTTGGACACAACATTCTGTACACAAAAGCTTGAATTAGCTCTCATTCTACAACTAGTACCTTATTCTTAATATTGTTCATACTTCTATTACCGGAGAGACTAAGTTCATAGCCAGGCTTGTATTTGCTTAAAGTTTATTTTATAATCTTATTTCAGTTCTTATTTATTTTATAATTCTGGATCAAATTAATTCACGTGTCTATAAACCGCGTTATAAATTCAACTGTATCGTTTTACAGGCAAATACGTGTTTCAGGCATTAAATAGAAACGGTGCATGCCATTTTACTTCTGGAACACGTCACTGAGATTCTGGAACAAGGTTTCAGACACGCTTCTATTTCCCGCCAAAACTTCTTATCACTTCCCGAATAGTCATTAGTGATTATTGAAAAGTTTGGGGGAGAGGTAAAAATTGCATGGGGTGCCCTATTTGGTCGCCCCCATTTAACTTATACCCATATTTTTAAAATTATTTAACCTATACCCTAATTTTGACAACTTCAGATCCTGTGACCTATGTCCAAGAAAATCGGGTATTCAACTTCATTCATGCCAGAACCAGACGTGCAAGTTTCCCCGCATGCGCTCCTTTTTTCCTCCTCTTCTTTTCCTCTTCTTTTTCTTTTCTCTCTCAAACATGTTATCTTGTAAGTTACACATGTTATCGTTTCTGAAAATTGGACAAAGAGACAAATCAAGAAGAAAGAAAGACTCGCCACTGCCTTTCAAACATTAATACATCCCAACACAAAGTACGTAAATAATAAAACAAGAATTTATTGTCAAAACTCAAAAAAGTATCAACTGAAGTTTGGGACTGCAGGGACAAACTTCAGATATTACCGGATTAAATTTTGTCTGAAGTTTACAACTATCATGTCAAGAAAAATTATCTGAAGTTCAAATATAATAAGCTGATTTTGTTTGAAGTTTGCACTACAAACTGAAGAACTTCAAACTAATTTGTCTGAAGTTTGCACTACAAACTGAAGAACTTCAAACTAATTTGTCTAAAGTTTGCACCCCAACACAAAGTACGTAAATAATAAAACAAGAGTTTATTGTCAAAACACGAAGAAGTATCAATTGAAGTTTGGGACTGCATGGCCAAATGTCAGACATTACCAAGTTAAATATTGTCTGAAGTTTGCAACTATCATGCCAGGAAAAATTATCTGAAGTTCAAATATGATAAGCTGATTTTGTCTGAAGTTTGCACTACAAACTGAAGTTTTTTTGATTGATTTTGCAAGTCAGGCCAAACTTCAGATGAAAATTTCTGAAGTTTTACTTTTGATAAGGTCACACTTCAGGTAAAAAATTTTGAAGTTCAAACTTCAGACATAAATTCGTGCTACTTCAGGTCCAGTATGTCTGAAGTTACTCGAAAAGTGGGTACGCTTGCAACTTTTTTTGCAAAGCGGGTTTAAGTTAAATCGTGACCCAAAAACTGGGTATAGATGCAAATCCCCCGGGGAGAGGGGACTATCTATATTTGTAAAAAGTGGGCCTACTACGTGGATAAATAAATCATTGGCACATGATGTACGATGCTAAATCGCATGCACGAAAATGACCAATAGGTTGGAAGGTTACTTGAAGAACGAATTCGAGATCAGTTGAAGTCAAAATTATTGATACCAGGTTCATTGATATTGATTCCGGTAAAGAGTCATATGTACGAAAAGAAATAAAAAAATACTCAATCCCAAATAAGAAGGGATTCGACATTAATTACGGAGCAATTACAAATTCTTTAAGCGTAATATGCGAAAACTGTGGAGTAATGAGGATAACAGGCAGACGAGATATCATGGAACGGTTATGAAAAATCTTATTATTTAAACTTGCACCTTTCTCACTTTGTAATCCATCGGAAGACTCTTGTACTTTCTATAATCATTATATTAAATTGTTACTAAGCTAGCCACATATCTTCGAGCAGAAGCAGGATCAATAAGAATTATCCTTTTCTTTTATTCACTTTTAATATTGTTCTTTAATTTTTGGTTAAAGATTAAAAGTTTATTAGCCAAAGTATCAATATACACAACCTGCTCATTAGCCAAAGTCAGGCTCTTTCAAAAATAATCAAAGAAAAACGACTATGAATTCCTATTGCCACACGGCTAGTTACTGTGCTTCACACCTTCTAGGAAGGGTCTAAGCATAGCAGCTGCCTCCAAAGCTAGATCATTCAGCAAGGATAACTATTTAGTCTTTCTAATGTGTGTTTGCTATTTGTGCAGTCATTGCCCTACACTGTGTAACTGTAGTGCTATTTCCTTGAGCCTATCACAGCTCTCGCTTGGTTTGCTGGAATCTCCTATTATTTCTTTCTACCCATATGTGATATACTACTGTTGTAAATAAGAACCTCAGTACTGCACCAGTGGAGCTTCTGTTTTTGACATTCTGATATAGCCGAGCTACTTCATTGTCCTATTGATTGTTCTATCTAGTAATGCTCATACTTCCTTAGAATATGAGCACTGGAAAAATAGGTAGCTATGAGTCTCATCAATACCAGAGTAGCCTTTTTCTCCTCAATTAGTTGTGGATTAAAGTCAAGGCGGACCTACCTTAGGGTTAGGGGGTCACCGGAACCCGTTAGCCTCGGAAAAAATACTGTAAATATATTTTATATATATTTATATATACACTGGGGACCACTTAAACGTCGATTTTGTAGCTTGCTTAAACACTTTAGTTACTTGAAGGTTCCAAGTTCGAAACTTGACTTCTGTACTTCTTCTGTTTTTTACTTTTTTTTTAATTCTTTAATACTTGTACTGTTGCACACAAATACACAATAGTCACCCTAAAGTCTTAACTTTTATCATTTTCCAAACTAAAGAACAAAACCTACCTCTCTTCTCCAAACAGACCGCTCCACCCTTTTGCTAAAAAACAAAACCTTTTTTTCAATTAACCCTATAACCTAAAGTCTTAACCTTTATGCTTTTCCAAACTAAAGAACAAAACCCACATCTCTTCTCGAAACAAACCGCTATACCCTTCTGTTAAAAAATAAAACCCTTTTTTCAATTAACCCTATTTAGCTTCTGCTCGAGCTCGAATCCGATAATCGGCAGTCCGAATCGGCGATGACTACTGGGTGTGAGGCTCTTCTTCAACTGAAATAGTAAGTTTATTTGAGTAAAATCTTGATTTTATTTGAGTAAAATCTTGATTTTATTGAGTAAGTTTTGTTTTCATTTGAAAATATTAACTTAACAAAATAATTTGGTATCAAAAATTTACTTTCTGCAAAGAGTCTTAGAGCCAAAAAGTAAATGCCAAATTAATTTTGTAGGCATTTGAATATTGTGTGCTAATGTTATTTTGAAATATTCTTTCAGTGAAGTGTTTCTTTTCAAACAAAAACTTTGAATTAGGGCTTTTTTTTTATAGACTAGAGTGAAATTTCGAACTTGTTTAATTTAATTAATACTTGTTCTCATAGTAGCTATACTAAGCAGTAAACCTTTATTATAACTTGAATATGGGAAATGTTTTATTCACAAAGTGTCGTAGTATAACTTTAATATTTTTGCAGGGTTTGCCGTTTGCATATTACAAGACAAGATCAATTATATTATATTTTGCTGAACTAAAAGCCTCTTTACTTCAAGGATAAAAAATTTTATAAATTGGTAAGTGTTCCTATTTTAAAGGGTGTAATTTCTCTATTTTAAATGTTGTGTTTTCTTTTTTCTTGATAGAAGGGGTGTGATTGAGTGATTCCCCTGTTATATTCTCTTAGTGTTGTTCTTGATAGAAGAGGTGCGATTCCACTATTGAAAGTTTGCTTTTATTCTTGATGGACACTTAAATTGAATTGAACCATTGTTTTGTAGGAAGTTCTTGTTCTTGTAACTTGATATGGATGTATTTTTTACGAGGTTTAATTCTTCTCAACCATGTTCTAATTTTAGAGAGAATTCCTTCCGTCTAGTCGATGAATTTGATGTGGAATCACTAAATCCCGACCCCGGAGAGAGAATACCCATTGATAAATATAGCCTTAGAATATGAGATGAAGTGAGAAAATACTATATTAAATAAGGGCCTTGCCAACCGGTTGATTACAAATTCCCTAAAATTTTATTCGGAAAGAAAATGCGTTAATTTAGTCCGGGTTGGTTTAAAGATTCAAACTCTAGATGGTTGGAATATAGTGTGAAGAAAGATACGGCATTTTTTTTATGTTGCTATTTATTCAAGAATGATTATGTCCATGGAAGCACAGGTGACTCTTTCACAAAAACTGGCTTTAGGGCTTGGAATAAATCTTCGGAAAGACTTACTTTACATGTTGGTGAAGTAAATAATCTCCACCATAAGTATTTCAATAAGATGCTAGACTTGTCTAATCAATCTCAGTCAATTCAAGTTGCTTTTAACAAGCAATCCGAGAAACAAAGAAGTGATCACTGAATTCGTTTAAATACCTTAATTAATGTTGCAAGGTTCCTCTTGAAATTTGGATTGTCTTTTCGAGGTCACGATGAAAGTGAATCTTCCAAAAATAAAAGCCTTTTTCTAGGGCTATTGGAATGGCTTGCAAAGAGGCTTCCGGATGTGGATAGAGTTATATTAAAACATGCTCCAAAAAATGATATGATGACTTCACCAAAAATTCAAAAGGATATTGTTAGCCCTTATGCACAAGAAACTGTGAAAGCTATAATTGATGACTTGGGAGGGGATTATTTTGGGATATTAGTTGATGAGTTCAAGAATATTTCATACCATGAACAAATGGCCCTTGCTTTGCGGTATGTTGACAAAAAAGGCCAAGTGAATGAGCCATTTATTGGTCTTGTTCGTGTTGGTGATACATCTGCAAAGTCATTGAGGGAAGCAATATATTCTTTACTGTTGAAACACTCATTAAGTCCATCTAAAATATGTGGACAAGGATATGATGGAGCTAGTAACATGCAAGGAAAGGTGAATGGTCTTAAAGCTTTAATTTTAGAACAAACTCCATCGGTATATTGTATTCATTATTTTGCGCATCAATTGCAATTGACACTTGTAGCTGTGGCTAAAAAACATAAGAAGGTGGAAACTTTCTTTGTTATAATTGCTAACGTGTTGAATGTAGTTGGAGAATCTTTTAAGCGTAGAGATCAACTTCGTGATCATCAAGCAGAATTATTGGAGAAATTGCTAGAGAGTGGTGAACTTCAAAGTGGTAAATGATTAAATCAAGAGCGAGGGCTTCAAAGGCTAGGTGACACTCATTGGGGATCACATTGTAGAACGTTGGATAACTTTGTTGTTTTATTTTCATCTATTATTCATGTGCTTGAGGTGGTTGAGTGTGAAGGTTCTGAGGCTGATGATAGATTACAAGCAGAAGCGTTTTTGAGTAAAATCAATGCATTTGACTTGTTTTCTTGCTTCATTTGATGTTGAAAGTGTTGATGATGTCGAACGAGTTGAGTAAAGCTTTGCAGAAGAAAGAGCAAGATATTGTTAATGCCATGGTATTTCTTGACCTCACAAAGGAAAGGTTGCAAGTAATGAGAGAAGATGGATGGGTGTCATTGATGGATGACGTTTCTTCATTTTGTGCTAAACATGATATTGTGGTACCCAATATGGAAGAATTCTATATTCCTGAAAAGTTAAAGCATAGACCTTCTACTGTTACGTATTCACATCACTTATGTGTTGATCTTTTTTATTCTGTGATTGATTTGCAGTTTTAGGATCTTAACAGTCATTTTGATGTTGTGAGTGGTAACTTTCTTCTTGGTATGGCTAACTTGAATCCGGTTAATTCATTTGCTAATTTTGATAAGGAAAAAATAATGACATTGGCCAAGTATTATCCAAATGAGTTTGGCGAATTGAAGCTTTGAGATCTTAGTCACTAACTTGACACTTTCATATTGCACATGCGACGTGGTGACCTTAGGTTTTCTGATTTGAAAGGAATTGGTGATTTGGCAAAAGCCTTGGTTGAGGCAAATCTTGCAGAGAGTTATTCACTTGTTTATTTACTTGTAAAGTTAACTCTAATTTTGCCTATCGCGACTGCAACGGTGGAAAGAGCATTTTTATCCATGAAGTACATCAAAGATGAATTACGTAGTAGTATTAGTGATACATTTTTAAATGATTATTTAGTTTGTTACTTTGAGAAGGAAGTATTTACAAATATAAGTAATGATGCTATTATTGACCGTTTTCAAAATATGAAAGCGCGTCGAGTTCAAGTAAGAACAAACGATATACTTTTGTTATATTAGTATCACATTGATGATATTCGATAATATTAAAGTTTGTATTTTGCTGATAAGTTATCATATATGTTTTCATATAGTTGCGCCGAACTTTATCACTAGTAATTAGCATGTTTAAGACAATGGTGCCCCCGTCCTGCTCAAATCCTAAGTCCGCCTCCGATTAAAGTAGTCTTCATTCAATGTTTCCTGAGTGTTTTTCAACTGCTCCCTTAACTTTTTCAGCTTAAGTTCTATAGAAGACATTGCTTTGTACATATCTCTGGTGGATTCCTCCACTAGCTTCAACTTCCTCCATATAGTATACATAGTGTTATCCCCGAATGTCATGCTCCCAAGTATTGTTTACTGCTTCCCTATAACCTTCTTGTTTTAGCAATACATTGAGGAGTCTATATGGTCGTTTTCCCTTTGTCTTTTTACCTCTGTATTAAGGAGGATAGATGTCACGACCCAAACTGATGGGCCGCGACGAACACCTGGTACCTTACTCAACTGGGTACCAACGCAACGTATCTTTCGTATCATACTATCATAGGTAATTGAGTCGGAGAGGCTGTCGTGAGATAAGTAGAACAAAACATGAGAAAATACTCAATATAGGGTGACCCAACTTGATATTCCGACTTATACATATTACGTACTGGCCTATAAGGCCATACCAGTATCCGTATATATGACATCTGTCTACAAGCCTCTAAGAGTACATAAATATCATAAAGGTCCGGACAGAGCCCCGTCATACCAAACAATACATATTCAAATCATACTGACCAAATAGGCAACTCTGGAGCAAGTGTAGTGCACAAACACCTTCTGCTGAGTTGATAGCCTACTAAGAGAACTCTCAACCTATTTATCGGGACCTGCGGGCATGAAATGCAGCGTCCCCAAGTAAAAGGGACGTCAGTAAAAATTAGGTACCGAGTATATAAGGCATGACAGTAGTATATAAAAGATATGAAAAAAACATGGAGTAAAGAACTCAACTTGTACTTCTGAATAGCTCTGTGAATCATGAAAAATTATAATGTCATGCATGTGCGTATAAATGCCATACCATACATAGGTATATGCGTACATAATATCATCAAGCCTCTGAGGGCATCCCATCATATCATCTCAGCCACTGTGGGCAAAATCATCAACGTATACCAGCTGATCAGGTGGTGGTACGTATATAATGCCTTAACTTTTTTCCATATCCCATATACATAGAATATATGCGTATATAACGCCTTCTGGTCATGGGTCAATGTACATATATAAATGCATAAGAAATACGTTAATAAGATTTCTCGAATATCATAAAATTAATATTCCTTTCGGACAAACTTTATCAAATACATATTTTTCTGGGACCCATGAACAGATGATATAATAATAATTCACATGGGGAATCAAGAATATATACACCCCTAGTATTTTTATGAATAGAGTCATTTATGAAAGTTGAGTATTTTGCTCGTTTCGTTTGTATTATTTGGATCATGCCAAAAGAAAGAAGAGATAGCCTTAATATACCTGGAGTAGGGAAAAATTAGTATGATGTTCTAGGAAAAGGTTGCACCGTACTCCTTTAGAACCGCAAAATTTTACGTTGCTATTACGTAGTATAACTTTGTATGAAATCTCACGTTTTTGAATTCTTGAAGATCCATGAAATCTCACGTTACTGAATTATTTTGAAAGCTCACGTTATTGAATATGAAGCTCACGTCCAAAGCCTTGGAGTTCAAAATGAATTCTTTCAAGTTTCAAATGAGTTCTTTCAATGTCTTGCTTGGTAGGTCCCACTTGACTTTAATGCTTAGTAAGACCACTTATTTCAAAGTGTGACACCAATGTATAATACTTATTAGTCATACCAACCTTTAGTTGTCATGGTCCCACATGGACAAGACAATTATTACTCCTACCCACTTTTGCCACTTTCCTTAGTTCTAATTCACGTTTCTTATGAATTAGACTTGAAGATTGTGAATTAATCATTCTTGTATGAAATTAGTTGAATTTAAGAAGTCTTTCTTTAGTGGGTGTGGGCCCCACTAGGTGATGACTTAGCTAGGAACCCCTCCAAAATTTGCCACTTTTTTTTGTGCGAGTTAATACTCATCATCAAGGCCCCTTTGGGCAGCCACGTTAAGGGGGGTTAGACTTATCTAAATATTATAATTAATTAGCTAATCTCCCACCAAAAATTATTAATTAACTAGGTAATATTCCATTAATCAATAATTAACCAATTACTTACATAACTAAGAATTATCTCCACTTACTTAAAATACTACTCACTTTTAACATACCTTATACACTTTACTATCATGGCCATGTGGTACCTTGTATAGTACTAGTCCATAAATATTGGGTATTTTAGCTCGGCCGTATTTTATCCCAAAATGTCAAATTTCTACGAAATTTATTTTCTTCGATTTGCTTACCCTCTCACCTTTACGAATTTACTCATGACTTGTTTGAAATAGCATAAAATGCTTATAATCTTAAAATAATCCCATACCCGAACTTACGTCGATTAACTTACGATGAAACTTTAACGTACGAAAAATGCGAGATGTAATATCTCATTTCCGAGCTTTCATCAATTTACTTATGGCGTACTTTCACGTAGGAAAACATGGGGTGTAACATTATTCCCCCCTTTGGAACATTCGTCCTCGAATGTTGACTGGTACACTTATTATTTTTATGTCTTCCGAATACTTTAGTACTCTCCTTGCCATCTAGGCAATTGTTCTGTGAATAAATCCAAGGTCCAGGGTATTCCCACCTGTAGGTCTCTTTCTCACACCACGACCTGTGGTCGGAATTCTTCTAATCTCGTAACTCTACCTTCTGTCATGTAGCATGTACGACTTTTTTCTTATATGTGCGCCTATGTGACTCTTCTCCCCTTTTTCCTCCAGTTTTTGGCCAATCTCTAGGCTTCACTTTGTAAACATATACAGAGTTTGACAGGATGTCCCTCTAGGCATCTATGGGTATACTGAAGTTCTTCCTTCAGTACTTTGTTGAACTCACGAATATTGCTATACCTTATTTTGTTAACTGAGGTCTGTTGCCAAAATCCTAGTTACCTTCGTTGCTTATCTCATATGTATAAATCCATGTCCTTTACTGTTTCCACATTACTGTTCATCTTAAGAATGACGGCCTAATCTCATCTCATACTTTATAACTTTTATCCATCCATTGTTGATTATATTGATCTATAATCTACCTCTGATAACTTAACCTTTTATGTAACATTGTCGCTAGGGTTCACGTTTCATCGGGGAACATCTGAAATGATTAGACTGATCCACCTGAGGCGATACCATGCTTTCATAACGGTATCTCATAGCATCGCAATGTGATTCACCTTACATGGGTATTTTAATCCTGTCCAATTCATGGGATCCCTTTCTTTTCTTCGTCAGATAATTACTCAATCGAAGGCCCAAACATCATCATTTATCTATCATAATTACACCCTCATTCTATTACCAGGGTAGCATTACATCTCTTCTAAATGCTATTAGTCTTAGACTCCTTTGAGTTCATTCAGGTTATAGTGAGCTATGTATAACTTTGAGAAACCATCTTCTCTTCTTGTTTTCATGGGCTTAATCCCGAGGACTTATCCATTCTCGTCACCTCCTCACTCACCCTTTCTTATCATTACTCCTGTCTTCCTAAAACCTTGTCGTTTTACCATACTTTAGCTTGCGACCTACACATATCTATTTATATTACTCGTAACCTTCCTTCAGCTTGCTTGCACCACAGATTTCCTTATGTGATTTTGGAACATCAAGCGAGACATCACATCGTCTCTAACTCTTCTTTACTCTCTTAACTAGATCTCTCGGTACCTAGAAACCATAGGCTGGAAAATATGCCACTGACGACACCGTTATCATTCCTGGATATTGAATCCCCGCACTTCTAGACATCTATCCAAAGTATGGACTATTCACAATCTTCTGCATTTGAGTATCTCGTACATTGTCCACCTTTACCTTACTTGCATTAAAGTCTCGCATCACATCTTCTATCTCTTTCATGACCTCCCTTCCATATAGGTATAATTTACATCCACAACTTGAAGCTCTATTATAATACTTGCACCTCTGGTGCATACACAATCCGGTGGGAGCTTCATATTGACTTCTTATGAGGCTAGTACTCTTCTAACTGGCTTTATCGTAGAGCCGTTATAGAATATGGCTATTGTACTATCTCTCTTGTACCTCTGATATTAAGAGTGATTTTTCACTGTTCTCAATCATAATGTCTGTAGTTTTCTGGGTCCAATAATCAGACTTCTGATTTACTCAGTTAATGTAACTCTTTAGTTTCCTCTTCCTTCTGATCAGCCTTTATGTAGGCTTGAGCTATCTTTCGATCTACGGCTCCTGATATTAGTTATTACTTTAGCCTTCCATTGGTGCTATATAATATCCATGATACAATCTTCTAACAATGCAATCCTTTGTTTATACCCTAGGCTCAATTCTTTCTTTTAACTTATACCGGAGTCTTTCTACGGCTGTATGAATGTCAATATATACGCTGCATGGATAATATTCTGAGCTCTTAAGTGCGTTCATAATGTAACTAACTCTGGATCATTGATCGAATAATTTCTTTTGTTCCTTTTCAACTTTCTTTAAATGTAAGCAATTACTTTTCGTGGTCGTTCTGCCACTTGTTGCATGAAGGCTTGGCTTATCTTAGTGCCCACATATATTGGAATTTCGTACAATCCATATGATCTTTAATATCACCTTTTGATTTTGATTTTTTTTTCTTCCTGTTCATAGCCACGATAGGTGCCACTTTCTTATGGAGTGCATACAATGTTATTGTGAGACTGTTGTTATATGAGCATTTCCTCTTTAGGTCACTGTGCTTAGGTTGAAGCCTTCTTCCTTACTTCCTCAGCTAGTTTTTTCATTGTAGTACTTAGGGAGGACCCTCTGATTCTTGCAAGGCTGCGAGCTTATTACATCTTATACTCGATGGAATTTTTGATGTCCTTCCTCGCCTATAATTATCCGTAGTTACTTACCTTCACGCTCTTGTGCTCTTAGGATTGCTTCTGGACTGAAATTTTTGACTATTTTCCAGTGGCATTCTCTTTTATTTCCGTAATACTCATACGGTACCTTTAACTACCCCAACTCCTATCTGAATATTTCTCAAATGTTACAATGTCATTACTGCGAGGCTGAATTTGCCATATTGGGTTTTATTATGTTTATCTTGCACGATCTGCTGACTCGTCTGTAACCTCCTGTCTAGCTATAACTAGGCTCTTTCAGAATCAACTACCAACTACTCGTTGGCCCATTATCATATTAATGTTCCGCGTAATCTTTCTTGGGTTATTTCTTTTGTCTTAACTTACGTCTTGCTTTGGCTCCTTATCTATCAATAACATCCCAGGCCGGAACTCTTACTTCCTCTCCTTGCCGTCGTGCTAGCGTAATGTTCTAGAATCGTAGCATACCTGTAGGCTTTGAATAAGTGTTATCTTATCATTTTCTCATTCTTATCGCATTCTTCCTTTATCATTCCATAGTTACTAGAACCATTTATTTCTGACTTAATGCTACATCACTCCATATTCCCCCCTTTAGGGGAGTACTAAGATTTAATGCTACGATGATCTACGTATAGATGATTTACCTTCTCATCTTTGGCATCTTTTCACATCATCGATGGTCCTTAGTCGTCTCGCGGTAATCTTTCTGTACCAAGGATAACGAAATTCCTCGCTCGCGAGGGTGACACTTAGTGTAACTGGCACATACAGTCCCTTAAACTTAACTTTGCTCACATTGCTTGCTTTAGGAAAGCGTCTTCCTAAATGACCATTCTCTGAATTTCTCATGAATCTTTTTCGGTTGTCCATTCTATTATCGCCGGAACGCAATCTGAAATTCTCATGATGCCGACCATTATCAAATCACTCAGTCCCTAATTCATGTTTAGTTTATCTTGTTCACTAGTCCATACTGATTTCTATTACTCTGGGGTCTAACTTTTCCTTCTGGTAGTCGCGTTGGAGTCATGAACTTACTTCTCGAAATGAGGATATGGCTTTATGGCCTATACTCTTTTGTTGTCTCAAGGCATGTCACCTCTCGTCTTTTCCTTCCCTTTACTATAGACTCTGTAATGCTGTCATCTTTTTGATCTACCGTTGTCATCCATGTATCACATCTTACATATAATGCTTCATTAACTCTCTTTTTATTTCCCGCAAACATTTGTGTCTATCACTTTATTCTGAAAACTCGAACAGGATATTCTTTTGCTTTTAGCTCCCCTTGCTTCATCCCCTGGCTCTTCGGGTTGCCTAACATGCTCGCTCTACTAGGGACGGGAGCCACACTAAGATAATATTTATCCTTTCAGGGCTTCCAGTGCCTATCTTTGTAGTACTCATATCTAGCTGTACTATTTTAGAGTGCACCATCTGGGTATCTTACAAAGAGATCTATTGGCACATTTGTAATATCCTTCAGAAAGGTAAACTAACGCAAACAATCTATTTACTATTTTGGGTTACTCTAATCCCAACCGGATCCTAATATCGTATCCTTTTCTTAAACTACACATGATAGCCCCCAATAGGGGTATAACTGAGATACATCTGTTACTGTTAAAGGTAAGTCACAATGCTTATACTTTTCTGCCTGAGTTGAAAATACCGATAATCTTCATTAACTGGGTACCTCGTACCCTTCTCATCTTGCTCCTTTTACTTGTTGAAGCTTGTATCTATCTTCTGAATCTCTCATTGCCTTTCACAATAGAGGTGGATAGATATTCTTACCTTAAGGCTCCTTATCAAGAAGCTTACATGTAAGGTACGTACATGTTCTGCTGAAGACCTCACATTTATCCATCTAGGAATGATGCAAATTCGAGTTCCTCTAACTTAACTCTTCCACAGCCACATTCAATATCTTACCAATTGTCTTTCTGGATATAGATGTCGTTGTATAACGAATAAAATAGAATTTAGGAATTTGAATTTTTCACAACTGAGCTCTACCACACGATCTAGAGTAAGAAGAAAGAGTGACAGTCCTAAATGTCCTGTAGCCTCCTACTTATAAGTGTGGTGCACAACACACCCATAAACAAGACTCTACTAGACACGTCTTGTAGACTCCCTAGGACAGAGTTGCACAGTTCCAAAACCAAACGCCATAGGTATATTTTATTAGGGTTGTCTTCCACTTCTGGCGATCAAGTTCCTCTGAGTTGAGCTTCATAATTTTGATCCCGTCCCTAATTATTTCAACTGTATGCCTTGGTGTTGAGCTCGATCGATTTCGTGCTTCCTCCAGATAGAGTAGAGTATGTCAGTTTCCTTGCTGTTGTGGCAACCATAATCAATCTCTGGTCGCTTCACTGGTTCTCCCGTTGGTGGGTTTTGAAGTATTGTAGGCACACTTCCCACAATGTGATAATTGTATAAGGGGTAATTATTGAGTCACCCCTGTTTTTGGTGTTACCATTCTGCTATTAGTTCAACTGCGTGGTTATTTATCGGTAGTGGATCCTCTTGCCATTTTCGACATTGGCGAGTCATGGTGTATGTTAGCTATCGAGAGCTTTCGCCTAGTTTTGTAACATTATATTTCTTCTTTATCTTTTACAGTTAATTTCTTTGTTTATATTCTAGTTCTACAAAGTTTGCTTGAGGCCTCGATATATAAAGTTAATTGATTTGGCTTACAAACCACATTTTAGGTTAAACAATATTTTCTTTATTTTCCTATAAATTATGCAAAAAGATTATGTGAAAAGTCTGGATAGACTATGTGAAAAGTTTGTCTTTTTCTCACTTTCATGTTATTATAGGGCAAAATACAAAATTGACCAGTCGACTCAAACTAATTGCATTCCTTAGTTGAAAAATATATAAGATATGTATATTTATTATATATATCATACATATATATATATATATATATATATATATATATATATAAAGAAAATATACATTTTATTGACTATTATTTTTTGGAGCGACAAAAAATATACATTTTTCATTATTATATTCCTTTTGGATATATAAAGTAGTCGTTAATAGAACTTTGTTTTGAACAATATATCAATTATTTAAAGTTATCTTTATCCCTAGATATGAAGTAACTGTCATTTCTCAAAATATGAAAAATAAATAAATTTAATTACTATCTTCGTAATCGTGTTCAAACAAAACATAACACCTAATTCCGGAGAATAGATAGTCAAATAATAGCTAATCTTATCCATGAAAAATATAATTTTTTTAAAAGACAAAAATATTAAGTCCATTACTCAAATGACCATTCAACTATTCGAAATTACCTAGTACAATCATATTTCTTTTGTTTGTAACAAAAAAACTACTACTAAATTATGTCTATAACACTCATAAAATCACTCGACCAGATTTCTCAAGCTTCCGATAGCTAAATGCTATTTTACCCTATAAATTATCAAGCTTATTTTTTTAATATTCTAATATTTTTTCTCTTTTAATTTATATAATAAACTTACTTATAAAACAACTAAATTTTATTTATAAATTAAAAAATAATAAATAATTTTCAACCATATATAATATTAGAATACATTAAAATAAATGAGTACAATATAAAATTTAATTAAAATAGTTTGTGTGTAATTAATTTTAATAATAACAACAAAAACTCAAAATTTGTTTATAATTGAGAATGAAAGAGGACTAGAGCTTTTAATGTAAGATTTTTCTATGTTTATTGGTGGCCCAATAAGTTTAAGGCCCATAATAAATATTTAATTAATGAGCAAATCTCATCCGTCCGATCGGTTACTTGATGGACGTACCGGATTAAGTGAGAATCTCTATAAATTGGTTCTCTCCCCACCCATTAGGATTACCGTATTTTATTTTCTCTCTTCCATCACTAAAGTCGGCAATAACGAAAGCTAGGGCAAGGGGCGAGAAACCAATTTGAATTAACACTTCCGCTTCACGATGATGGCTTACGATTCAGGTATATTTTTTGTACGATTTTGTGTAAGATTATCATGTTCAAGATTCCGGTATGCAATAAAGTTTATGCTAACATGTGGTATCAAAGCCTGGATTGTTTGAACTGATGATCTTCGATTATAAAAATATTAATTCATGAGGTATGTGATGCACCATCAAACTGGATAAAGTTTTATGCTTACAGTATATATAAATTCTCTAATAAGGAATGTTATTTTCTAGAACCAGATTTTATAAAATTACATGGTCGTTGCGTCTTTGAGATTGCTCTTAAAAGAGCAAGTGACAATAGGGACATTTGTGCCTATGTGGTCAGTTTACTGACTTTGATCAACCCAAATAGATAGTATTAGCAGAAAGTCCTCGACGGCTTGATTCTGTTAGGGTTGTTTATGATTATTTATTTAATAAATTAAATAAATAAACAATCAATGAAGAATGAATACATTAAATATACATCGCTTTATATTCCTGTTTTATAAACGCCGCTGCATCTGGGATTGAAATATTAGGTATTCATGTTGTTACTAAGTTATCCCATTATGTCCCTTTTTTTATAATTGTGGTCATGGAATTATGTTTGTTTCTTTAGGCTCCTTTTTTAATATTCGGGCTATTGATTATTTATGTGTGTGTTTAAAGTTACATAGTTTGTTAGTTACCAAAGTGATCAAACTAGATTGTTTAAAGTATTCACATGCATAAAATCTTCAGATATTTATTTTATGTGTGCAATTATATTTATATAGTTTGTTAGTCACCAAAGTGGCCAAACTAGTATGTTCATGAAAATATGCATACATAAAATTATAATTTATCCATAAAATTAATAAAATGCCAATAATTAAAAATTAGTGGATAAATTAATTTTCACTATTGCTAGAACTTAAGGATTTACTCAAAGGCGAATCAATTATTCTATGAATAGTGAATATGAAGTGAATATGATGAGGTAAAATTAATATTCTTCAGTCAAATATATATTGTCTGTCCAAAGATGGCATATATATTTGGTTAAAAATATTTAATTACCTATTAAAGACTAAATGGTACTTAAATTATGATAGTGTGTCGTAGTATTTACCCAAAGGAGAATTGCGATATGCTTTAACTGTTTTGTTGAATCCATATTGATTTGTGAGCATGTATTATCTATTTTGTAGCTATTCCTTTTCATTCGCTTGCTTCGTCTGTTACTATTTTCAACGGATTGAACTTCTCTAAATGGCGTGAACAAGTCCAGTTCCACTTAGGTGTGATGGATCTTGACTTGGCTCTGCTGAATGATAAGCCCGCTGCCATTACTGATTCGAGCAGTGCGGATGAGAAGTCTTTCCATAAAGCATGGGAACGCTCTAACATGCTAAGCCTTATGTTTATGCGAATGAATATTGCTAATAACATTAAGAGTACTATTCCACAAACAGAAAGTGTCAGGGAATACCTGAAGTTTGTGGAAGAATATTTTCGTTCTGCAGATAAGTCTCTCGCTGGTACACTAATGGCTGAACTCACGACCATGAAGTTTGATGGGTCGCATAGTATACAAAACCATATCATCGAGATGACTAACATTGCAGCAAGACTTCAGACCTTGGGGATGAAAGTGGATGATGCCTTCTTGGTTCAGTTTATTCTGAACTCGTTACTTCCTGAGTATGGACCTTTTCAAATTAACTATAACACTATTAAGGATAAGTAAAATATTAGTGAATTGTCTAGTATGCTTACTCAGGAGGAGTCAAGACTTAAGAAATAATGGAGTCATTCAATTAACCTCATGGGTCAAGGAGTTGGTAAATGACTTAAAGTGAAGCCCAACAAGTTCAAGAAGAAGAAAGTACCTGCTAAAGCTCCACAGGATGCTAAGAAGGAACATAAGGTAGATACGTATCGTTTCTGTAACAAGGAAGGACACTATCAGAAAGATTGCCTGAAACGTAAAGCTTGGTTCGAAAAGAAAGGTACAATTAGTGCTTTTGTATGTTTCGAATCAAATTTAATAGAAGTTACTAATAATACTTGGTGGCTTGATTCTGGTGCAACTGCTCATGTATCTACTACGTTGCAGGGATTCCTTACGATCCAAACTACAAATCCAAATAAGAATTTCTTGTTCATGAAAAATTGTATGAAGTCTCCAATTGAAGGCATATGGACTTATCGTTTGATCATGGAGACTAGACGTCACCTTGATCTATTACAAACTCTTTATGTACCTTCAGTTTCTAGGAATTTGATGTCTCTTTCAAGACTTGATGTTTCTGGATTTGAGGTTAGAAAGATCAGTAAAGAATGAAATTCTTCCGAATCTAAATTTTACTGATCTTACTATATGTTTGGATTGCATTAAGGGAAAGCAAACCAAGCATAGTAAGAAAGGTGCCACAAGAAGCACCAAACTTCTTGAAATTATACACATTGATATTTGTGGACCCTTTGATGTTCCATCTTTTGGTGGAGAGAAATATTTTATCACTTTTATCGATGATTTTTCACATTATGGATACATCTATTTGCTTAAAGAAAAATCTCAAGCAACAGATGCTCTCAAGGTGTTTGTTAATGAGGTTGAAAGGCAATTAGATAAAAAGATAAAAATTATTAGGTCAAATAGAGGTGATGAATATTATGGAAAATATAATGAATCGGGACAATGTCCAGGTCCATTTGCAAAGTTCCTCGAGGAACATGGCATATATGCATAGTATACTATGCCGGGAATAACTCAACAAAATGGTATTGCAGAAAGGCGTAATCGAACACTTATGGATATGGTTAGGAGCATGATGAGTAATTCCTCATTACACAAATCATTGTGGATGTATGCTCTTAAAATCGATGTATATTTATTAAACAGGGTTCCTTGTAAGGCAGTTCCAAAGACCCCTTTTGAACTGTGGACAGGAAGGAAACCTAGTTTAAGGCACCTGCATGTTTAGAGTTGCCCAACGGAAGCTAGATTTTATAATCCACAAGAAAAAAAATTAGATTCTTGAACAATAAGTGGTTACTTTATTTGTTACCCAGAAAAATCTAAAGGGTACGTGTTTTACTGTCCAAACCATAGTTCGAGAATTGTCGAAACCAGTAATGCAAGATTCATTTAGAATGGTGAAGTTAGTGGGAGTGTTGAAAAGCAAAGTGTGGAAATAAAAGAGATGAGGATCAATATTCTATTACCCACGAATGTGCCTACTTCCACACAAATACCAAATATTGTTCCAGATATTGAAGAACACTTTGACAACACCGAGCAACATTTGGATGAAACACTTCATAGAAAAACTAACTCACAAATATCTAACACAAATGAACCACAAGAAATGCCATTAAAAAAATCTCAAAGAGTTAGAAAATCGGCTATTTCGAATGATTACGTGGTTTATTTGCAAGAGTCAGATTTAGACATTGGTCTTAATAAGGATCCGATTTTATTTTCACAAGCCATAGAAAGTAATGAGTCTGACAAATGGAATGATGCCATGAATGAAGAGCTAAAATCCATGGAATGCAATAAAGTCTGGGATCTCGTTAAGACCAATCCATGGAATACAATTGCCAGAAAGTTCTAAAAGATTCGGGTGTAGATGGGTCTTTAAGACCATACGCGATTCAAACGACAATATTGAATGATACAAAGCCAGACTTATTGCCAAAGGTTATACTCAGAAAGGAGGCATTGATTATAAAGAGACATTTTCACCGGTCTCAAAGAAAGACTCGTTAAGAATTATTATGGCTTTGGTGGCTCATTATGATTTAGAGTTACACTAAATGGATGTGAAAACTGCCTTTCTTAATGGAAACATCGAGGAGGAAGTTTATATGGACCAACCAGAGGGTTTCGAAACTAAAGAAAAAGGTCAAATAGTGTGTAAACTGAAGAAGTCAATATATGGACTTAAACAAGCCTCGCGACAATGGTATATAAAGTTTAATGATACCATAACATCTTTTGGATTTGTGAAAAATAGCGTTGATCGGTGTATATACCAAAAGATCTGTGGGAGCAAGTTTATATTTTTAGTCCAATATGTTGATGATATTCTACTTGTTGCTAATGATTTAGGCATATTGCGTGAGACTAAAGATTTTCTCTCTAAGAATTTTGAAATGAAAGATATGGGTGATGCATCCTATGTGATAGGAATAGAAATATTCTGTGATAGATCACAAGGATTATTGAGATTGTCTCAGAAAGGCTATATCGAAAGAATTCTAGAGAGATTTAATATGAACAATTATTCAGCAGGAATTGTTCCAATTCAAAAAAGGGACAAATTTAGTCTCATGCAATGCCCTAAAAATGATGTTGAAGGAAAGAAAATGGAATCAATTCATTACTCTTCAATTATTGGTAGTCTGATGTATGCTCAGACTTGCACAAGATCGGATATTAGTTTTGCGATCGGAATGCTAGGAAGATATCAGAGTAACCCAGGAATTGATCACCAGAAAGATGCAAAGAAAGTTTTGAGGTACTTGAAAGAAACGAAGGATTACATGCTCATGTATAGAAGATCCAAGCATTTGGAAGTTGTTGGATACTCAGATTCAGATTTCGCTGGATGTATTGACACTAGAAAGTCCACGTTTGGTTATTTGTTCCAATTGGCTGAAGGAGCAATATCATGGAAGAGTGCCAAACAATCTGTCATTGTTACATCCACGATGGAAGCAGAATTTGTGGCTTGTTTTGAAGCCACAATTCATGCATTATGGCTGCGAAACTTTATTTCAGGGCTTGGGGTTGTTGACACCATTACTAGGCCGCTAAAAATTTACTGTGATAATTCTGCAACAGTATTCTTCTCCAAGAACGATAAGTACTCCAAAGGTGCCAAGCATATGAAATAAAAATACTTTACCATAAAGAAAAAAGTTCAGAAATAAAGAGTGTCTCTTGAGCATATTAAAACTGATCTCATGATTGCAGATCCGTTAACGAAAGGTTTACAGCCAAAGACATTTAAGGAACATGTACATAGAATGGGTCTTGGCTGTATTTATGATTGATGTATTTATGATTTTTGACACTCTGAGCTCATTTACGTGTTTTTGATATATATTAATGATTTCCTGTTTCTCATAATGGTGTACACATTATTGTTTTGAGATGTTGCAGGATAAGTCTCAATGAGACATTATTATGGACCATAATATTTTATAGCTTATGGACCTGGTACGATGAGCTGCTAATGTTGTAGTATATGGAAGGGAGTATGTAGACAAATTATATATAACCACCATAACTCAAATTTAGTAGTTTATCGTGTTATGGAATTTATGATGGACATTATAGAAGAGATTTGTTTATGCGCAACTAATGTTTATATGATTAAATATTAATGTTATGTGATTATTGGGCCAAGTGGGAGAATGTAGGATTTTTCTACATTTATTGGTGGCCCAATAAGTTTAAGGCCCATAATTAATATTTAATTAATGAGCAAATCTCATCTGTCCGATCGGTTACTTGATGGACGTACCAGATTAAGTGAGAACCTCTATAAATTGGTCCTCTCCCCACCCATTAGGATTACCGTATTTTATTTTCTCTCTTCCATCACTAAAATACTTTACCATAAAGAAAAAAGTTCAGAAATAAAGAGTGTCTCTTGAGCATATTAAAACTGATCTCATGATTGCAGATCCGTTAACGAAAGGTTTACAGCCAAAGACATTTAAGGAACATGTACATAGAATGGGTCTTGGCTGTATTTATGATTGATGTATTTATGATTTTTGACACTCTGAGCTCATTTACGTGTTTTTGATATATATTAATGATTTCCTGTTTCTCATAATGGTGTACACATTATTGTTTTGAGATGTTGCAGGATAAGTCTCAATGAGACATTATTATGGACCATAATATTTTATAGCTTATGGACCTGGTACGATGAGCTGCTAATGTTGTAGTATATGGAAGGGAGTATGTAGACAAATTATATATAACCACCATAACTCAAATTTAGTAGTTTATCGTGTTATGGAATTTATGATGGACATTATAGAAGAGATTTGTTTATGCGCAACTAATGTTTATATGATTAAATATTAATGTTATGTGATTATTGGGCCAAGTGGGAGAATGTAGGATTTTTCTACATTTATTGGTGGCCCAATAAGTTTAAGGCCCATAATTAATATTTAATTAATGAGCAAATCTCATCTGTCCGATCGGTTACTTGATGGACGTACCAGATTAAGTGAGAACCTCTATAAATTGGTCCTCTCCCCACCCATTAGGATTACCGTATTTTATTTTCTCTCTTCCATCACTAAAATACTTTACCATAAAGAAAAAAGTTCAGAAATAAAGAGTGTCTCTTGAGCATATTAAAACTGATCTCATGATTGCAGATCCGTTAACGAAAGGTTTACAACCAAAGACATTTAAGGAACATGTACATAGAATGGGTCTTGGCTGTATTTATGATTGATGTATTTATGATTTTTGACACTCTGAGCTCATTTACGTGTTTTTGATATATATTAATGATTTCCTGTTTCTCATAATGGTGTACACATTATTGTTTTGAGATGTTGCAGGATAAGTCTCAATGAGACATTATTATGGACCATAATATTTTATAGCTTATGGACCTGGTACGATGAGCTGCTAATGTTGTAGTATATGGAAGGGAGTATGTAGACAAATTATATATAACCACCATAACTCAAATTTAGTAGTTTATCGTGTTATGGAATTTATGATGGACATTATAGAAGAGATTTGTTTATGCGCAACTAATGTTTATATGATTAAATATTAATGTTATGTGATTATTGGGCCAAGTGGGAGAATGTAGGATTTTTCTACATTTATTGGTGGCCCAATAAGTTTAAGGCCCATAATTAATATTTAATTAATGAGCAAATCTCATCTGTCCGATCGGTTACTTGATGGACGTACCAGATTAAGTGAGAACCTCTATAAATTGGTCCTCTCCCCACCCATTAGGATTACCGTATTTTATTTTCTCTCTTCCATCACTAAAGTCGGCGGTAACGAAAACTAGGGCAAGGGACGAGAAACCAATTTGAATTAACGCTTCCGCTTCACGATGATGGCTTATGATTCAGGTATGTTTTCTGTACGATTTTGTGTAAGGTTATCATGTTCAAGATTCTAGTATGCAATAAAGTTTATGCTAACATTTAAAACACATTGCATACTTGTAAGGTTGTAGCACAAAAAAATAGTTTTTTAAAGTAGAGATGTATTTTTAATTACATTATATACGATCATCCTTTTATTATTAAAACATTGTATATGTTTGAAAATTATTTTTTTATTTTTTAAATTTGTAATAAAGATTTATATCTTCAATAGGGTATATGCAAGTCATTCCCACATATGAGAATATACTAAATATGTTGTTGTATAGGGCATAAGCAAGTCCATAATATAGATTAAAAGGAGAAAAAAATATTATCATATTGAAAAAGTAAAAAATGATAAATATTGATAATTAGAGGGTAAAGTAAATATTTGCCATAAAATATATTGCAAAATCTGGTTGAATGGCATTTTAAGTGTTATAGTTATAATTAAATGACTTTTTTACATAAACAAAAAAACCATAACTTTATTCAATAATTTTATATAATTGAGCGATAATTTGAATATTGAACTCAAAATACATATCGTAGTCAATCACTCCACTTTTTTATTCCATTTTCAGATCAAATCATTTCATTTTCATTCTCCGATAAACACAAAATGTTTCAACTTCAATTACTCCTCTCACTACTCACTTTATCTCTCAGTACCCAGTCATATTCTTCCACGTCAGGACTCTCCATCCTCCCATCAAAACCCAACTCCCTATCCATCTCCGTCACCAAATTCGGCGCCGCCGGCGACGGCATACACTACGACACCGTTCCAATCCAGAAAGCCATAAACGCATGCTCAGAAGCCGTTTCCAAAAACCGGCGTCAATGCCACGTTATCTTCCCGCCGGGGAAGTACTTAACGGCGACTATATTCCTGAAAACCGGCGTCTTACTGGATATTCACCGGAATGCGACAATTTTAGGAGGACCGAGATTGGAGGATTACCCGAAGGAGCGGAACAGGTGGTATGTAGTGCTGGCGGAGGATGCGGCGGATGTAGGGATTACCGGAGGTGGAGAAATCAACGGACAGGGATTGAAGTTTGTGCAGAGATTTGATGAGAAGAAAAATGTAATGGTGAGCTGGAACCACACCGGAGCTTGCCTTGGGGATGAGTGCAGGCCGAGGTTGGTAGGGTTCATAGGCTGCCGGAATATCGAAATCTCCGATGTCAGACTCATCGAGCCTGCTCTTTGGTGGTGCGTGCCTTTTACTTTCTTTCTTTCGTAGTACAGCGACTCATTAGTTTTTTGAAAGGGAACTTTTCCTTCTTTGCATCAATAATTGTTATAGCTTTCTAAGTGCTCAATTTTTTGTAGATTACAATCAACACTCCACTAATTTGTAGATACCTCATTATATTTTAAAACCAAATACTTACATTATCTTTATTATGAAAATCTCAAACAATATTAGTTTGAATGTGATTTTCATTTTATTAGAATGTTAAATGTTTGTTTTTGAAAAATATATGAATATCCATAACTATTAACTATTAAGTACTTCCTCCATTCTAATTTATGTGAACCTGTTTGAGTGGATACGGAATTTAAGAAATAAATGAAGACTTTGGGAATTTGTGATCCTAAACAAGTCAAAAAGGGGCCCAGAGTATTTATGTGATTATAAAAGTTTTTCATTAAGGGTAGAATTATAAATTTAAGCTTAATTGTTTTCAAATTTAGAAAGGGATCATTCTTTTTGGAATAGATCAAAAAAGAAATAGGTTCACATAAATTGCAACGGGATAGTATAAAAGTCGCAGTACTGATTTTTTAGGCTTACTCTATAGGTGGGAAGTGCATGGACAAATAATGGACATAAAATTACGGGAGGAGAGGATATTATGCACGGTTGAGTTTTTTTCCGGAACACATATCCTAAAGAAAAAAGAGAAAGGAAAAGAATAAATTTTACTATCATACATATGAGTCTAGGGGTGTTTATAAAAACCCGAAAAATCGAACCAAATCGAAAACAAAACCAAACCGATCAAAAAACCAATACTTTTTGATTTGGTTTGGTTTTGGTTTTGAATTTTAAAAACTAATCAAATTTGGTTTGATTTTGGTTTTAATCAAAAAAGTTTTAAAAAAAATCGAACCAAACCGACTATAGAAGTAGTTATTTCAAATTTATTATTACACCTATATATATATGTATATTTTTGTACAAAATTTCTAAAATTTTATCATAAATGTTAATCGTTTGCACTTTTAGTACAATTTTTTATCTTTGCATTCTAGTTTGATTGGTAATTTTCTTCTGTTAAGTGTAAGAATTCATTTCATGTTAAAAATAATCTATTTTTAATTGAGTCCTTAAATTATTTATCAGATTCAATTATCATCAATATATCTTGGTAAACGATAGATTTCTCAAAGGACAATTGATTTGATAGTGTTACATTGAAAATGTAGTCGCCAGAATATGTGTTTGGTAGTGTATGTCTTATATTTAAAAAAAAATCGACAAATAACCAAAAATCCGACATAATCCGAATCGAGAAAAAACTGACTTAGTTGGTTTGGTTTGGTTATAATATTTGAAAAACCGACTTACTTGGTTTGATATTTTTTTTATAGGAAAAAACCGATCCAACCTGAATCATGAACACCCTACATATGACTATAGTTAAAAGGCAAAAAAAAAAGAAATTGAAAAAAGAATAATAATGTGTCGTGTTTCTCTTCTACACGCCCCTTAAGAAATATTATTTAGGAAAGGGATTGGACTATTCTACCCTTATTTATGTCATAAGATATAATCACTCTTCATTGAATATTTATTTTATTTATGTGTTATTTCTATATTCAACAACAATTATTATTAAGGGTAAAAAAGGAAAAAAAATAATCAGATTTGTCTTAAACTTTTAAAATAATAAATAATTTGAGATAATTATTTTTAATAACCACGACTATTAATATGAGACGGAGGGATTAGTATATAATACGGCTCTATCTCGATAGAATAAAGAGATCAGATCACACGGCACGCAAAAAGAAAATCCAAAACGGCAACATTGACTAACTTTCATTAAGGAATCATACAACATTAATAATCAACATTATAAATCTCATTCGAATAGACTCATGGGACTTGATGGTCATCAAACTATCAAATATTATATTATAATATCGTTAACAAATAATTAATTAGTCAAATCTTATCCAAGAAAATACTAATAGAAAAAAACAAGTAATCCTATTTCGTAGTCAATGGCTCAACACTAAAAATTTTCATTTCCTTTTCCATTTTCCGATCAAATCATTATTTTCATTCTCCAAAAAAAGCACAAATGTTTCAGGTTCAATTACTCCTCTCACTTCTCACTTTATCTTTCACTACCCAATCATACACTTACACGTCACAACTCTCCATCCTCCAATCAAACCCCAACCCCCTATCCATCTCCGTCACCAAATTCGGCGCCGCCGGCGACGGCATACACTATGACACCGTTCCAATCCAGAAAGCCATAAACGCATGCTCAGCCGCGGTTTCCAAACACCGTCGTCAATGCCACGTCATCTTCCCACCGGGAAATTACTTAACGGCCACAGTATTCCTGAAATCCGGCGTCGTATTGGATATACATAAGAAGGCGACGATTTTGGGAGGGCCGAAGTTGGAGGATTATCCGAAGGAGCAGAGCAAGTGGTACGTAGTACTGGCGGAGGATGCGGCGGATGTAGGGATCACCGGAGGTGGAGAAATCAACGGACAGGGATTGAAGTTTGTGCAGAGATTTGATAAGAAGAAAAATGTGATGGTGAGCTGGAATCACACCGGAGCTTGCCTTGGGGATGAGTGCAGGCCGAGGTTGGTAGGGTTCATCGGCTGCCGGAATATTGAAATCTCCGATGTCAGACTCATCGAACCTGCTTATTGGTGGTGCGTGCTCTTAACACTTTTGGTCTGGCTAAAGTTGCTTCCTAGTGAAAAAGTTTAGTAGTGTAATTATTTTCTGGGGGAGGTAAATAGGAACTTTTCTCTTTTGGGTTAACTTTCTATAACTTTAAAATTTAATCAATTTTTGCTTTTAATGATAAATTTGACGAGGTTGCCACCGGAAAGATAACTAAGAGGTTCATTTGACTGAAGGAATCAGGGAATATTATAAAAAATTAATATAATAATTTAAATCATTGTCATTTATATTTTACAAGCTTAGGGTCGTATCGGCTACTCTAGGTTTTTTTTTAATCTTTTAAGTGATGCACCCACTTTATCCCCTTTACAATTTTGAATTTAAGAAAATAAGTGTAAAATACTGATCTCTTACGTGTAAAAATAAATTTTACATGTGTAAAAAAAAAAAAAGGTAGAGGCATAAAACTAAAAACAAGTTTGTAAAGAGTCAAAAAAACTAATTGACTCATGTAATTATCCAAAAATAAAACAGACGGTTTTCTATATAGTGTATAGCCAAAATTTAAGTTGCATTTTATTCCATCTCTTTCATTTTATGTAATTGTGTTTGACCATATATAGAGTTGAAGATATTAATTTGAATTTTATAATATAGTAATATTGATGGAAGAGAATATTAAAGTAGTAATTGAAAAGAGAGCAAATACTGCATCAAAGTTAAAACATGAATTTAAATTATTGAAAGTTATGAATGTTGTATAAAAATAAATTTGTGTCAATGTTTTAGAATTTCAAAATAGAAAGAAAAACGGTGCATTAAGCTCTCGCTATGCGCGGGGTCCAGGGAAGTGCCGGACCACAAATGCCTATTGTATGCAGCATTACCCTGCAATTTTACGAGAGGTTGTTTCTACGGCTCAAACTCGTGACCTCCTGGTCAATTGGAACTCACGAAATAGGAATCATTGAATATCTCAATTTTTATTTCAAAGATCCAGGGGCATGTGACATGTCCAGAATTATAAATTACTAGCTATTAATGAGAACAATCTGAAGATTTAGCTTGTTCTCACAAAAATGCAATTTGGTTTTTTGATTATCTACACCTTTAATATGTAGGAAAGTTCAAACCAATGACCAGTTTAGTCAAGGGTTGATGATGGATATAAGCTTATGTTGCATGAAATCAACCTTTAATCTTCTTTTTCTTCCCCTTAGAGGTCAATCTTTTAAAATTTGTTGTTTTCAAATTTCATTCTCTATCCCTTTCCCTGTTCTGAAATTATTTCAAGAATCCAACTAATGGTGTGATGTTGCAGTTTGCATCTTGTACGAAGCGATAACACGTCAATCAGTGATGTAACAATATATGGGGACTTCAATTCACCTAATAACGATGGTATAGACATAGAGGACTCTAACAATACGGTCATCACCAGATGCAACATAAACACAGGAGATGATGCTATCTGTCCAAAGTCATCAACTGGACCTGTCCACAACCTCACAGCAACAAACTGCTGGATTCGAACAAAATCTTCTGCCATCAAACTTGGAAGCGCTAGCTTTTACACGTTCAAGAATTTCTTATTTGACAACATTACAATTTTTGAATCTCATAGAGGCCTCGCTCTGCAAATTCGTGATGGAGGTATTCACCTTTGGTTCTTTTCTGCTAGAATGACAGTCGATATATTAATATACAAACTTTTACTTGTGTCTAACTTTGCTCCGTGTTTTACACTTGCATTTCATGAGTACATTTTTTTCATGCAGTAGAAGCAGAATTAAAACTTAAACCTTCTAGTGTTCTGATGCTTTAATCGTTCCATTTTGGTTTCTTAGGTACAAGCCTCAGTGTTGTGCCAACTTAATTCCTTGAAACCTTGTTATAGTTGCCAGGAACTAGTCATGGCAATACCAAACAGCTTAGTGCAACTAAAATCCTAAATTGCAATCAGAACTTAGATGATTTGACTGCTTAACTTTACTGAAAGTAGTCGATCAATTGGTTTGGTTTGTGTCTCAGGATATCAAATACAAGCCTAGTTCAGTTAAGCTCTTAGTTTTCTTGTATTTAGCTGTTTGTTTGACATACTTGAAATGATTCTCCTACCTACCTGAACATAAGCACTAGATTGTACAATGCTGTTAAACCTTTGCCTTTTACCTTTTTCTTTGCAACAACAATAACAACAAACTCAGTGTAATTCCACAACTGGGGTCTGGGGAAGGTAGTGTGTACGCGGCCTTACCCCCCCTACCTTGTGAAGGTAGAGAGACTGTTTCCGACAGACCCTCGGCTTGGGGTTTTTTACCCTTTTATTTGATCTTGCAAAACAAATTACCAACTCTTAATTGTTATGTTTCTCTCATGCATTTATACCTCTATTTCCCTATCTTGCTTTCTCAAATTTCAGTATTGCATTGTCTTAATTGATTATTTGCCGAGCAGGAAATGTTAGCGACATCACCTTCTCAAACATAAACATCAGCACAAGATATTACCACCCATCATGGTGGGGAAGAGCAGAGCCTATTTATGTGACAACCTGTCCAAGAGATGCAACTTCAAAAGCGGGTTCAATCTCCAATTTGCTATTTGTTAATATCACATCAACATCTGAAAACGGCATCTTCTTATCGGGTTCAGGAGGTGGAGTCCTGAGCAATCTGAAGTTCATAAACATGAACCTAACATACAAGAGATGGACAAAATATCCAGATGGTTGGGTGGATTACAGGCCAGGATGCCAAGAACTTGTAAAACACCAAACTGCTGGAGTCATGATGGAGCATATCGATGGTTTGGTTTTCGAAAATGTAGTCATGAAATGGTCTAATGATGAATCAATGAGGTGGAATAATCCTTTGGATTTCAGGCCATCGACTGTAAATAACATTTCTATGCTCAATTTCTACTCCAGATCTTACCAACAATGAGGGATTAATAGGATGCAGCGAGTAAAATTTGTTCTTCTGAAAAATAAAGCTGCAAAACACCCCTCCATTTTCCAAAACATAAATGATTTATGTGCAAATGATGAATGCAAAGTGATGTTGATTTGGATTTGCCGCAGTTGAAGGGCTGCTCCTCGTTGTACCTCTTAGCATTTGCTTTCTCACATTCTATGTAGAATAGAGATGTTGGTGTTATATAAAAATATTAACTTGAGAATGTTATACTGATGTGACATAAAAATATTGGACCCAGGACACTCTGGATTTTGGTATGGAGTTCAAATTTTACGAAGTGGCATTAATGTTTAAGTTGATGTTGAAAAAAGACGAGTATTTAAAGTTGCATGCACGAGCACAACCCAAATCTTTTAACTTTGTGTTTTTGGATTACATTAAGCTGACCTCTACTATGTACTTATCTTTTCGTTTTTAAATTTCTGACATTTTAATTAAAAATAATAACCGAAGAGTACTTTTGTTTGAGAAAATGATTTAGATGTCCGAGTACATAAAAAGACTAAAAACAAATAATATCACATATTTGGAGTACAATTTTCCCCTACACACTTGTGTGGTAAAAACCAAAATATATTATACATTAATATGCATAATAACAAAGTCTCATGGCTCCTACCTTCCCCAAAAACATGGTGAGAAAAACAACTCTATTTTTCTGTACAATGAAGCATGTATTTTCATCCATAATGAAAAAGTCATCTTTTTACCACCAGACGCCAACTTTCTTCTGCTCATGTCCGTCAAGTACTTCAACTCTTGTAGCTCTAAGCTCCGATGGTCTCCTATCAGAAGCCTTATTTGAAATGGCCAAACGAGGCCTTGAAGTGAAATTCAAGGAATACGATACTCTGTTAAACCAATGTATAAACCAAAGGGCTATAAGAGAAGGCCAAAGGGTACATACCCACATGATCAAAACCCATTATCAACCTCCAGTCTACCTCAGAACAAGGCTGATCGTTTTCTACATAAAATGTGAGCTTTTAGATGATGCTAGGTGGGTGTTTGATGAAATGCCTGAGAGAAATGTTGTTTCTTGGACTGCTCTTATTTCTGGGTATTCTCAGAAAGGGTATGTCTCTGAAGCTCTCCATCTTTTTGTTCAGATGTTGAGATCAGGTACATCTATTACTTTGAGAAGTACTTACAAATTTAGGCATATATCTTCATATCAAACACGCTTTTGCACATTTGAAACTACTTAGTTAATTAAGTAGAAAATGTATTTTGTACCATCTAGCTAAAAAGACAACTATGAACTGTTAACATGTTAATACTGGTAAGTACGAGGCTTGGTGTTGGTTGATTCAAAAGAAAAAGGAAGAGTGGATATGTAGGTATTGTCTCCTTTTGTGTTTACCATTTATTTTAGAAACTGGTGACAATATTGGTAATGAATGAGAGAGAGGCCAGCACTTAAATTTAAATGAAACTTGTGATGAGATAATAGGAAGAGTTTGATTTTGTTATCCTCTTCAATTACAATAAGTTGAAGTCTATTAGTTGCCTAAATAACTTCAGAATTTCTTAGTAAAGGGGTCAAGTTTAAAAAAGTTCTTTCTTCCTTAGAATTATTCAGTTGGTCTTGTAAGATGATTTTAAACAATTACTTGCATTTTATTGTATTTCTTAAGGTTAGAAAGTAAGGTAAACCATTAGGTTCACTCTTTACAGCTTCATTTACTGAGTAACCTTTTTTTTTCCTCCTTTGAGTAGATTATAACCAGAAAAGTTTGCAGGTACTGAGCCAAATGAGTTTACATTTGCAACCGTGCTTACATCATGTATTGGTGCCGTTGGGTTTCATTTTGGGAGACAAGTCCATTGTCTTGTGGTCAAGAGCCCTTTTGAATCACATATATATGTGGGAAGCTCACTCCTTGATATGTATGCCAAAGCTGGCAAAGTCCATGATGCTCGAGATGTTTTTGAACGCCTGCCAGAAAGAGATGTTGTCTCTTGTACTGCTATAATCTCAGGCTACGCTCAACAGGGACTAGATGAAGAGGCACTAGAGCTTTTCCGCAAGTTACAAGCAGAGGGAATGTCTTCCAACTATGTTACATATGCTAGTGTATTAACGGCCTTATCTGGACTTGCTGCAGTGGAACTAGGTAGACAATTGCATGCCCATATTATTCGATTGGAACTACCCTTCTACGCGGTGCTTCAGAATTCTCTCGTTGATATGTACTCGAAGTGTGGAAACCTCGCTTATTCAAGGAGGGTATTCAATCAAATGTCTGAAAAAACTGTGAGCTCCTGGAATGCCATGCTTGTTGGTTACAGTAAACATGGGATGGGAAAAGAGGTAGTTGAGCTCTTTGAAATGATGAGAGAAGAAAACAAGATCAAGCCTGATGGCATCACTCTTTTGGCTGTGTTATCTGGTTGCAGCCACGGAGGAATGGAGGATAAAGGTGTACAGATTTTCAATGAAATAAGTATTGGCAAAGACAGGGTCGAGGTTAGCATTGAGCACTATGGTTGTGTGGTTGATTTGCTAAGTCGAGCTGGCCAAGTAGAAAGGGCCTTTCAATTCATCAGAGAGATGCCTTTTCCACCAACTGCTGCAATTCTGGGTTCACTTTTAGGTGCTTGCTGGGCTCACCTGTGTGTTGATATTGGTGAAATTGTAGCCAAACAACTTTTAAAGATAGAGCCAGAAAATTCTGGAACTTATGTGATCCTTTCGAACTTGTATGCATCGGCAGGAAGGTGGGAAGATGCAAGAAGTGTAAGAGAGATGATAAACGAACGGGCCATTGTAAAGGAATCCGGAAAAAGCTGGATTGGTCCTGATCTTATCCATGAAACAGAGAAGGTTATAGCAAAATGTAGTGGAATTAGCAGTAAGGATCAGGTAATGTACTTATATTCCTGATTTTTAGGTTGTGTGTCTTGTTTGACATGGATGAGAAGTGAAAAAAAGAAAGAAAATGCTGCTAGGACAACTAGCTTTGGCTTATGAACTACTCTGCACATCCTTAGAAAGCATATTCAAGTGAAAATCCATGGAACTCTGCTGGCTGTCAGAGCTGACCCATGTTCCCAAGGTAGAGCTGTGAAGGAGAATCAGTTGCAAGAGGCACAGCTCAGTTTGATGATTTATTGGGTATATCCATATGGAGACTACTGGTAAAAGAATTCCAGTCTTGCTGAATTTTCTGCCCAATGGGAGGATGGGATAAAACATATCGTTAGGGATGGCAATGGGGTGGTGCGGGTTAAATGAGGTGAAGTATGAATGCGGTGCGGTGCGGGGGCGGTGCGGGGGCAAACAATTTTCTTAAAATCAGAGAGGGCAAAGCGGTTGCGGGTTAAGACCCCTTTCTTTTGAACTACACATCTAGACCTACTACTTCCTTCTCTGTTTCTCTGGTCTCCGTAGATTTTTGCCTATTACAGCTGCACTGTTCTCGACTCTCACAGTCTCATTCTCTCTCTGCTCTCTGGTTTCTCCATCCCTCTTTGCCTTTGGTCTCGCCATCTCGCTGTCTTGCTGGTAATAGTCTAACTCTACTACTTCGTTCTTCTTTTTCCTATTATTACAGAAAATTTTCCGAATCTAACTTGTTTGAATCCACAATTGTTTCTGACGAGAGATGTTAGGCTTTCATCATCTAGGATCTCTTTTGTGCCTCTTTGATTGTTTGGGTTAAACCATTAAATTATTTATACATGCATTCACTATCATGAAAATACACAAAATGCAAACAACAAACATACAACCAACAAATTGTTGAGCAGAAGCTGAAGTTGGCTGCTAAAACCGTGAAGCTGATCTTGTATTTGTCTCAGGAACGAACTTGGAAGAAACCCTGCATTTTTTTATTTCTTGTTGACTGCCTTAACTCAAAGATTTTTAATTTTTTGGTTTCCAAGTAAGTAATATTTTTCTGGATTTGCATAGATTGTTGTTAATTTGATTGTCATTATTGAGTGTATTTGAATCAGAGGTTGTGTCGAAGTTCGTTATATGGTTGAATGGGGTTGTTAATTTGATTGTCATTATTAAATTCTCTTTTCTTGTGTTTATGTGTTTATAGATAAGTATGGAGTCTCAAGATGAAGAAAATTCAATGGTTTCATCTTCTAGTACTTTTCCCATTGAAGATGAGAGCCAAAGACCGACTCAAGCTAACAAAGTTATTGGAACTAAAAATAAGAAATTGACTTTTAAAGCACAACATTTTAGATTGCTGATGATCAATGGTGTTTTCTTTGGTGATTGTTAGTATTGTAATACTCGTATCATGACAACTAGGAAAAGTGGGACAAGCTAGATATTAGACCATATTGCTAGATGTCCTAATAAGCGACAAAACTTGGATAGTAAGGGTAGTTGGGGGCTGATAATGGTAGCCAACAAAATTATTTTGATCAAGATGTTTCACGTAGAGAACATGTTCATGCCATCATTTTTTCTGAGTATCCATTGCCCATTGTTGATCATGTGGGATTTAGGAAGTTTGTTGCTAGTCTTTGGCCATTGTTCAAAACGGTTTGAACGAATACAATCATGATTGACATTCCGAATATTATTGACAATGTGAAATAAAAAACTTCTAAGTTACTGAAAAGCACCACTAGTAGAAGTGCAATAACAATTGATATGTGGACTGTATGTAACAACAAAAAGGGTTTGTGGCTATTATCTGACATTTTATTAAGGATTCATGGAGACGTCAAAGCCATTTTATGAGCTTTCATATTCCTTCTCCATACGGTAAGGCTACTTTGTGTTATGTATTGCTTAATTGTTTGTATTAGTGAATTCTTGAACCGGGAATATCAACCATTACAATTGATAATTTTAGCGGAAATGTCATGATGAGAATCTTATTAGATGAGAAACTTTGTAAAAAAGATTTATTATTGATGGGTTGAGTGTTTCATGTGCATTATGTTGCACATGTTTGAATTTGATTGTGCAAGAAGGGCTAAAGGTTATAGGAGATAGTATTAGTAACATGTGTGACCGTGTTTCATACTGGATAAGGTCATCAGGGAGAATTGAGGCGTTTGAAGAATTCGCATATTTACTACACAGTTACAACAAGCCCAGTATAATTCCACAAGTTGGGTCTGGGATTTACTATACAATTCTTGTAATAAAAAGTTGTTGTAGGAACTCAATATATCTAATGTTGAGAACCATAGAATATAAAGAGGTGTTTCAAAAGTTAAGTCTAATTGACACCAATCATTAGTGTTTTCCAACCGATGGACAATGGAGTGAAGCAAAAGATGTTTGTAATAAGTTGAAGCTCTTTTACCATATCATTGAACAATTTTCATGACTCCAATATCCGATTTCAAGTCGGTACTTTTTAAAAACTTGTTAAGCGAGATTTATAAGCATGTGTGAAGAGCTTTAATTCTTTGATTTTTTTTGTAGATTTCTTGCAAGAAGAAAGGCTTCTTGTATGTATGTGTATATTTTTACGTCCCATGAGAATAGATACCCATGCATCTAATTCTAGCTTAACTCCACAATCTTTGAAAAGTATTGACTTGAAGTTGGATGGTTAACTCCTGAAAATTGTTCAATAATATGGTAAAAGAGCTTCAACTTGTCACAAACATCTTCGACTTCACTCTATTGCCCATTAGTTAGACTCAACTTCTGAATCTATGGTTGTTCTCAACACTAATATGTTGACTACCAACGAGTAGGGCAATTATATAACCCCTTCGTTTCAATTTAACTGTCTTAGTTTGACTAGGTATGAAGTTTGAGAAAATAAGAAATACTTGCACCCAAGGGTGTGGCCTAGTGGTCAATGAAGTGGGTGAGAACCATGAAGTTTCAGGTTCAAATCCCAGCGGAGGCAAATACTAGGTGATTTCTTCCCATCTATCCAAGCCTTGGTGGATAGAGTTACCTGGTACCTGTTGCTGGTGGGAGGTGGCAGGTATCCCGTGGAATTAGTCGAGGTGCGCGCAAGCTGGCCCGGACACCACGGTTATCAAAATAAAAAAAAAAGGAATACTTTTGAATCGTGTGGTCTTAAACATGCCATGTAAAATGTTGGAATTGGAGAGTTACCAAATTTAAAAAGAGGCATTCTTTTTTAAACATACTAAAAAGAAAGTAAGATACTTAAATTGAAATGAAACATGCTAAAAAATAAGTAAGATACTTAAATTGAAACGAGGGAGTAAAACTTTTGTTACAAGAATTGTGTAGAAAACATGTGGCTCCTTCAAACCTTTCAATTATGCCTGGTGACCTATGTTGCGCGGACTCTCCAAAAATGCTGGCACACCCATGTCGGATCCTCCAAAAATGCACTACTTTTGGAGGATCCGGCACGCACATTTTGGAGAGTCCAAGCAACATAGCTGGTGATTTTATCTAGTATTCATGCACGTTGCTAATATTATCTCCTATTGCCTTAAGCCCTTGTTGTGCAATCAAAAATATGTTCAACACTATACACATGAAACAATCGACCCATCAACAACAAATTACTTTTACTAAGTTTCTCATCTAATAAAGGTTTTATCATAGCCTTTGTTGTGCTATAATGATCGGTTATAAGATATTCTGCGTTTAAGAATCCACTCAAGCAATTAAGTAGTGCATTACATGAAGTATCTCTATCATGTGGAGTAGGAACATATGCGAATCTCAGAATATGGCTCTGCAGTCTCCATGAATTATCTGATAATAGTCTCACACTTTTTGCTGTTATCTGAAGTCCATATATCAGTTGTTATAGCAATTCTGCTAGTGGTAGTTTTCAATAACTTAGACACTTTTTATTCTAATTGTCAAAATCTTCGTAATGTCGTTCTTGATTGTATTCCTTGAAATCATTTTGAACAACGAACTTCCTAAACCCCATATGATAAATAATGGACAGGAGATATTCCTGCAAAATGATGGCATGAGCAAATTCTCTACGTGAAACATCTTGATCAAAATAATTTTGTTGGATTCTATTATCACCTCCACGACACCCTCATTTTCCAAGTTCTTTGGCTTATCGGGACATCTAGCAATATGTTCTAACATAGAGCTTTTCCCCCATTTCTTAGTTGTTTTCTACGAGTATTACAATCACCAATCTAAAATATTGCCATGCTTTATTAGTCAACTTCCTCTTTTTAGTTTCAGCATCTTCATTAGTTTAAGTAGGCGTTTGACTCTCTCCTTCAATGAGAAAGTAACTGGTCTCATTTCCGGGTATTCTCAGAGAGGGCATGTCACTGAAGTTCTCCGTCTTTTTGTTGAGATGCTTTTATTTCTGTGGAAAGTACTTACCGTTTACCTATATATATCTTCATAGCAGTTCTGCATTGCAAGAGAGACAAACTCTTGCACCTTAGAAACATGTTAATTAAGTTGAGAAACTGGTTAATTTAGTTGAAACTGTATTTTATAGCATCTAGCTGAAAAGGAAACTTTATACTTTAACAAGTTAATACTGATAAGCGTGAGCTCTCTTGTGTTGGTTGTCTAAAGAAAAAGAAAGTGTGATTATGTAGGAACTGTCTCCTGTTGTCTTTACCATTTATTTTAAAAACTGGTAACAACATTGGCAATGAGGAAGAGAGCGAGACTAGCACTTACAATTACAATTTGATGAACTTGTTATGAGATAATAGGAAGAACTTGATTTTGTTTTCCCTTCAATGAACATAAGTTGAAGTATATTAGTGACCTAAATAAGTTAAGCATTTCTCAGCTAAGGAATCTTGTTTGAGAAATTCTTACTTCTTTTGAATCATTCAGTCGATTTTGTAAGATAATTGTAATGAATGGCATGAATTTAGTGGACCACTTAATGTTAAAAAAGTATGGTAATCAATTGGGTTCACTCCTGGAAGCTTTCATTTTTGGTCCTTTTAGTTAGATCATAACCAGAAAAATCCACTGTCTTTAGTGTCTTGTGGTCAAGAGTCCTTTTGAATCACATGTATATATTAAAGTTTACTCCTTGATATGTATGCCAAAGCTGGCAAAGTTCATGATGTTCGATGTGTTCTTGAAGGCCTGCCACAAAGAGTTGTTGTCTCCCGTACTGCTTTAATCTCAGGCTATGCTCAACAGCGATTAGATGAAGATGCACTAGAGCTTTTCCGCCAGTTACATGCAGAGTGAATGTCTTCCAGTGGAGGATGTTCCTTGAGAGCTTGATATTTGCATTGTGGCTCTTGCATATAATGGGGTAGAGTTTTCTAATGGACTCCTAAAGCAGCTGTCAGCCATTTAGTAGAAGGAAGGAAACAGTACCTACAGAAACCACATGTATCAGTTGTCAATGATTTACAAATTTAATAACCACAGCTCTCAGGATTTCTGCTTATTGTGAAGTGATCAGCTCTTCAAAGTGTTTGGTTATCAGGAATTTCGTTGATTGAAGATGCCTGTACTGGTAGCCTCAGACATATTAGTATCATCTACTGGAATTAGGATCACTTGAAATGCTGAGCTAATTTATCCAAACTAGGTTGCTTGGTTTCAGTGTGCAGATTTTCACAAACATAATAGAAGTTATCCTGCTTCTTTCTTGTTTGGAGAAATACTGATTGAATAAATACTTATTGGTGGCTCAAATAAGTGGAGATCATCCATGCACTTCCCCAGACCCCATTTGTGGAATTTCCTTGTCCTTGTTGTTGTTGTTGTTGTTGTTATTGTCATCGCTTCCATGCACTATTTGGAACACCGTATATTCATGAACTAAATTAAACTCAAGTTCGTCAATTTCTAAGGTAAACATAAGTTTAGGATTCAACATATTATGAAATTAATTTGCATGATATAAGCTCTAATTTTCCATTACAAAAATAAAAGGTTTAATGTGAAGGGAAAAAATAACGAAGTATGCACAAACATAGTTAACTGCCAAAAAAAATGAAAGAAGTTATTTTGTATGCTTAGTAAATCTGCTTATTTTTCATGTTGAATTTCTTCATTTTGGAGATATGTACCTGTTATCTCTAAAACGTATTCTTTTCCTAGAATTTTTTTGAGATTCTGGCTCCTCAGTCATGGTTAAATTTTAGGGACAATGTCTAAAACTGCCCCTCTACTATACTATATTGTTTACTTTTGTCGCTCGTTATATTATTTGTCTATTCTAGCCTCTACCGTTAATGAACTTAAAGTATTTACCCATATCTCTAATGGATCTACACCGTGACAGCTGACCCACTCCATTTTTTCCATGTCAGTTGCCAAGTCACACGACCAAAAAATCCCAAATCGGATTGTTTCGGCCACCTCACCTTCCTCTTCCTCTTCCCCTACCATTTCTTCTTCCATCCCCATTCAAAGCCACCAGCACCTTCAAGGCTCCATCTACCATTACAACCAAACAATCCCAAATTGGATTCAAGTAACTTGGAGGTGTTGGTGGCTTTGAGTGGGGGTGGAAGAAGAAATGGTAGGGAAGAGGAAGGTGAGGTGGCCGAAATAATCCGATTTGGGATTGTTTGGTCGTGTGACTTGGCAACTGACATGAAAAAAATGGAGTGGGTCAGCTGGCACGGTGTAGATCCATTAAGGATATGGGTAAATACTTTTAAGTTCATTAACGGTAGAGGTTAGAATAGACAAATAATATAACGAGCGGCAAAAGTAAACAATATAGTATAATAGAGGGGCAATTTTAGACCTTTTCCCTAAATTTTAATTTGGTTTTCGTGTTATCTAACTAAGTTTGGTATAACACCTTTTTTCAGCATAATAAAAAGGGCAAGTTTCACACGATTAAGATATAGTAGAAATTTGTTTTAAAAACGCAATTATCTATCTTTTTTCTATTGTTTGATTGGTTGGAAGGATTGAAGAAAATAATTTCAACATAACATCTGCACAAAATAATAAAAATAATCCATACATAACTTATGTAGTGTTTGATTGGCCGCATAAGAAAAAATAATTCCCCCAAAATCTTATGTAGCTTTGGTTTGTGTTATTAAATAATACTCATGTTAAATTAATGCGGGAATCTATATTATCGAAATAGAATGTGAAATACGAATATGTGTATCGATAATAAAATTAAAACTCTTATGTTACGTATATTAGTAATACATAAATCAAAATATCTAAAGAGAAGATGCACTTAATATAAGTAATCTCGACAAATCTCTCAACTATTAATCATTGCATAACATGTCCTATATGATTAATTATTGCATATCAATCTCTTAACTATTATTCATTACAACAACAACAATAAAAAAAAATTAGTGGATCCCACAAGTGGGGTTTGGAGAGGTTAGTGTGTATGCACACCTTACCCCTACCCTGGGAAGATAGAGATGATGTTTCCGATAGACTCTCGGCTCAGGAAAGATGAAACAAAGCAGTAGCAAAACAAGCAACAACAATAGCAAGATACTGAAAAAATAGATAGAAGGAAGCAATAGCAATAAGCAGTAACAACAGCAGGATACCAAGAAACCGAAGCGAAAGATAATAAGAAAATAATAGGTAATAAATGCAATTTAAGAATAAGAAGAACTAACAGACCAACACTAATACCACCGGTACAAAAATGAAAAACACTCGACTATCTACTAGCCTTCTACCTTAATTCTCGACCTCCACACCCTCCTATCAAGGGCCACGTTCTCGGTAAGCTACAGTCGTGCCATGCCATGCTTGATCACCTCTCCCCAATATTTCTTTGGCCTCCCTCTACCTCTTCTCATACCCACCAAGAGCAATCGCTCACACCTCCTTACTGGGGCATCTATGTTTCTCTTCTACACATGTACGAATTATTTTAGTCTCGCTTCCCGCATCTTGTCTTCTACTGAGGCCTTTCCCACCTTTACCCAAATATCATTATTTCTAATCTTATCCAATTTTATATGCCCGTACATCTAAATTATCCTCATCTCTGCTATTCTCATCTTCTGGATATGAAAGTTCTTGACTGGCCAACAGTACTCTACTCCATACAACATAGTCGATCTAACCATCACTCTGTAGGACTTACCTTTAAGTCTCGGTGGCACTTTCTTATTACACAAGACTCTAGATACTAGACTCAATTTCATCCGCGATGCTCCGATACGATGTGTGACATCGTTGTTAATCTCCACATTCTCTTAGATAACAGACCCAAAATATCTGAAACTTCCTATCTTTGGGGATGACTTGTGAATCAAGCCTCACGTCCATGTCCACTTCCTCGGTCGTGTCACTGAACTTGCACTTTAAGTATTCTGTCTTAGTACTACTCAACTTAAAACCTTTAAACTCCAGAGTCTGTCTCCAAACTTTCAGTCTCTCGTTGACGCCGCCTCGCGTCTCGTCAATCAGTACAATGTCATCTGCGAATGACATACACCATGGCACCTCCCCTTGAATATGGCGCGTCAATGCGTCCATCACTTAGGCAAATAAGAACGGGATAAGAGCTGAGCCCTAGTGCAACCCCATCACAACAGAAAAATATTCGAGTCTTCTCCCACAGTCCTTACCCGAGTTTTAGCTCCACCGTACATGTCCTTAATCATCCTAATGTACGCTACAGGAACACCTTTAGTCTCCAAACATCTCCACAGAACCTCGCTTGGGACTTTGTCGTATGCTTTCTCTAGGTCAATGAATACCATGTACAAATACTTCTTCTCTCCCTATATTGTTCCACTAATCTCCTTACAAGATAAATGAATTTTGTAGTCGAACTTCCCGATATGAATCCAAACTGGTTCTCGTAAATAGACACTGTCCTCCTAACTATTACTTCAATCACTCTCTCTCAAACCTTCATAGTATAACTAAGCAGTTTGATACTCATATAATTATTATTATTTTGGACATTATCTTTGTTCTTGTACAACGGAATCATCGTACTCTACCTCTATTCTTTCGGCATCTTCTTCATCCTAAAAATGAGTTAAACAACCCAGTGAGCCACTCCAATCCTGCCATACCTACGTGCTTTCAAAATCCACTGGGATTTCGTTTGGTCTGGTTGCTCTACCTTTGTTCATCTTACGCATAGCCCCCTCGGCCTCTTCAACTTTAATACGATTACAATACCGAAAATATCGATGACTCTCGGATAGCTCCAGATCACCCAGCACAATGTTCGTGTCTCCCTCTTCATTCAAGAGTTTATGAAAGTACGCCTGCTATCTTCGTCTAATATGCGCCTCTTCTATCAGAACTCTGCCTTCCTCGTCTTTGATGTACTTCACCTGGTCTAGATCACGGGCCTTCCTTTCTCTCACTTTGGCTAGCATGTACAGTCTCTAGTCGCCTCCTTTGACCCCAAGTTCTTCATACAAACAACCAAACGCTGTTGTCTTAGTCTCTGGTACTGCTAATTTTGTCTCCTTCCTAGTCTTCTTATACAACTCGTTGTTCGTCCTCTACTCCTCATCGTCTGCGCTATCCAGAGAATGATGCCGTTGAAGTCGTCTTCTTCAAGCAATCCTTAGAAAACAAATAATGTGCAATCGATTCACACTCTCTTCATTTTTCTCTCTCTATGTGCAAATATTTCTTCTCTCCCTATATTGTTCCACTAATCTCCTTACAAGATGAATGGATTATGTAGTCGAACTTTCCGACATGAATCCAAACTAGTTCTCGTAAATAGACACTGTCCTCCTAACTATTACTTCAATCACTCTCTCTCAAACCTTCATAGTATAACTAAGCAGTTTGATACTCATATAATTATTATTATTTTGGACATTATCTTTGTTCTTGTACAACGGAATCATCGTACTCCACCTCTATTCTTTCGGCATCTTCTTCGTCCTAAAAATGAGTTAAACAACCCAGTGAGCCACTCCAATCCTGCCATACCTGCGTGCTTTCAAAATCCACCGGGATTTCGTTTGGTGTGGTTGCTCTACCCCTGTTCATCTTACGCATAGCCCCCTCGACCTCTTCAACTTTAATACGCTTACAATACTGAAAATCTCGATGACTCTCGGATAGCTCCAGATCACCCAGCACAATGTTCGTGTCTCTCTCTTCATTCAAGAGTTTATGGAAGTGCGCCTGCTATCTTCGTCTAATATGTGCCTCTTCTATCAGAACTCTGCCTCCCTCATCTTTGATGTACTTCACCTGGTCTAGATCACGGGCCTTCCTTTCTCTCACCTTGGCTAGCATATATATAGTCTCTAGTCGCCTCCTTTGACCCCAAGTTCTTCATACAAACAACCAAACGTTGCTGTCTTAGTCTCTGCTACTTTTAATTTTGCCTCCTTCCTAGTCTTCTTATACAACTCTTTGTTCGTCCTTTGCTCCTCATCGTCTGCGCTATCCACTAACTTCAAATATGCCTTTTTCTTATATTATTCATTGCATAAATAATTTCTACACTATAATACCGTAGCTAACGTGTGAACCAAACGAATCACTTATATCACAAGTTTACTTGTTTTAATGATATATATGCAATGCAATTATCTTTTGCCAGCAAGTGTTTTTTCCTACTAAATAAGGTGCCTCTACGTGTAACGTTATTAACTTGATAAAAAGAGCCACCTGGACCAGAGAAGGACGCCGTCGAAGCCGTTTTCTTCAAGCAATCCTTAGAAAAACAAATACTGTGCAATCGATTCACACTCTCTTCACTTTTCTCTCTGTTCTTCGTAACAAAATGCCGTCCGCGACAGCCGCAGGCATGCTCCGGGTCCGTCTCAGTTCGGGCCTCCGAACAAGAGGAGGATACGGCCCGAACCCGTTCACTACTCCGGGCCATCAAGAACGGCCCAACGGTTACCTCTTCAACCGTCCACCACCTCCACCTGGTCAGTCCAGGAAATGGGAGGATTGGGAACTCCCTTGCTACGTCACCAGCTTTCTCACTATCGTCATCCTCGGTGTGGGCCTCAACGCCAAGCCCGATCTCACCCTCGAAACTTGGGCCCATCAAGAAGCCCTCAAACGACTCCAGCTTGAATCTGCTGATGCTGAGTGATCTCTCTTGATCTATATCCGTGTTGGTATGATTGTTAAAGCCGGCCCCTTTTTGGGGTTTTCTAAATTAGGTTTTCGAAAGAAGGATGAGAATTCCTCTGTGGATAGTTTTTTTTTGGTTGATAATGCCGAAAATAAATGTTAACTATATGACTTTGAAAAATTGAGCCTTTACTTGTTTTCATCAGTTTACTGCAAAATCTTGACGACCAGTGCAGCAACTATGATGTTTTCTTGCAGGGACAATTGGCATTCTTTTCAATTTACATTTTTTATGGAGTTTGTGTCCCCTTGCTTTTATATTATGTTTAAGATTATGTTTGGATTGCATCATATTTAGAGGTTAAGAGCTTAGTTTAATTGTGCATTGTTGATAAAAACGCATGCTTTTGTGAAATTTGTAGGATAGCGGGGAGCTATATTAGTATGCACCTGATCATACATGTGTGGTGTCTAATGATTAGCTTAGGCAAGAAAACTGTGAATATTCATGTGACTCCTATTGGTCAGGGGTGGATGTACGGTATAAGTTACAGGTTCAGCCGAACCGGGTAGCTTTGGCTTAGACCCTGTATATGTTAAGAAATCTACTAAATATGTCCAAATATTAGATTTCGAACCCAGTAACTCAAATGGTCAGTGGCTTCAGTGGCATCCCGAACCCATAAAGTAAATTCTGGATCCACCTATTAGGGTCTCGCTCTAGAAGCTTTGTCACTTGTTCCCTAGTGTTATGGTTATGAATCCTAGCTACGTATTACTTGAGATGTGATGCTCTTAAGAATTGATTTTGCTTTCTTCACTCTTTTCTCTCGGATGGTTTTAAATAACTTTATTGATGATAGGAAGACTTCTTGTATACAGACGGTATACCAAGAAGTAGAGAACCTGCGAAAACATATGATTCTCTACGAAAGACACCATCTTCGTTATAAAAAGGAATGATCTTGCGTTCTTCACCAAGATTGTTGCTTGAATGCCTGGGCTTAAAGTAGAGTCGCCTGTTTGATGGTTGAGCAGGGGCGTTCAAGCAGTGGGGACCAACGCACAAAGGGTAAGCTATGTGCCTCTGATTCTGCTTGCTCTTAAATTAGTTTTCATATATGGAGAAGGTCTAGGCAAAGAGTTGGAACTCCTGTATGATGTTGCAAGGGCTGCTTTTATGTCATTATTAGAGTTAATTGACCCTAAGAGGCTTGAACTTTCAAGTACTTGTGGTTTTGAAGAGGCTTGAGAATGGCCATGTTGGCTAGGATGTCCATGTTTGGTTGAAGTTCTTCTAAGATAGAAGATGCGCTAAGGCTTCAGCTGACACGATTGTTGGATGAAAAGGTCGAATGAAATGCGGTGCTTAGTCTCATTACATGCACTATTTGCTCCCTATACTTACGTTACGTGCATCCATCCCAATTAAGGTGAAGCTTTTCATGTCTACCTTGGTTGAAATTCTCCAAAATATTGATTATGGTAAACCATAAGTTGCAATAAGCATCTCATCCCTAATTTGGCTCATTTTTGAGATATTTTTTAATCATTTCATACAATTAGTTTGTGTTTAATTAGTTAAGTAGTTATACTTTCCAGCAGCGTTGTTAAGGGCTCCCTTAAGACACACTTAAGCTATGATGGTAAGTTGCATCCTAGATTATGCACTTCACCTCAGTTAGGTTGTGCTTTAATGCAGACACCAAATGCGCTTCATGCCCATGAGCTCCCTCCTGAAGAGGTAGGTATTAAACAATAAATATAGTGGTCAAAGCAATTAAATTATTGTTAAGTATAATATGAGTGAATATTGTTAATTAAATTTGACAAGGTGGGTTGCTCTGATGGTAAGCACCCTCCACTTCCAACCAAGAGGTTGTGAGTTCGAGTCACCCCAAGAGCAAGGTGGGGAGTTCTTGGAGGGAAGGATGCCGAGGGTCATTTGGAAACAGCCTCTCTACCCCAGGGTAGGGGTAAGGTCTGCGTACACACTACCCTCCCCAGACCCCACTAGTGGGATTATACTGGGTTGTTATTGTTGTTGTATAATATGAGTGAATATGTTAGTAAATAGGAAGGGGATACTAGGAATTTAGTAAAAAAGGGCAGTTATTAAATCTGATAGAAACGTAGAACTGCATTTTGCAAATCAAAGTAATTAAATAGTTCTTAAACTTGATTTACATGATGTTTATTTTTTCTTTATTTGCACTTTTCTTCACGAAATCTCATGTTTTATAGTTTTAGTATTCTAGTGCTTAAAACCATAGCAGACTATCGCTTTTTACAAGGTCTTGTTTGTTAAGAATGTATTGACTGCCATAGAATAGCTTTTGCTCTATGTTTTTACATTGTTTATTAAGGCAGATGGTGAAAATTTCATCTCCTGGAACTTCCATTCATGATAGCTAAGATCATCCTATTTCCTAAAACTCTTCCTAATTTTTTTTTTTTTTTTTTTTTGCTTCAATATAATTGAATTGATCTAAAATAAGATAACTTAATATGGTGCTTTTAATTAAATGTGGTGTTCTTTCTTGTTTTTAGGAGACTGCAATTTTGAATTAAAATCTCTTGATCTGGTTGAAATTGTATTAGCTGGATCAATGCAATGAGCTAGCTTAACAGATTGTAGTGTTGAGGGTGGAGAAAAGTGTATGTTTTGAATTATCATGTTGGTAGTTGTTTATGCCTGTGGAATGTTTTGCTGCATTTTGTGTTCAGTCTCTGAACATTTTCTTTTGGCTAGATAGACTGAGTCTCATTGTTGAAGTTGTGTGATTATGTTACATGGACATCCACTGTTAGCAACTTAAAGATCTTTGCTATGAAGGAACTCTTTCCTGTATGAAGTACATTTTTATTTGGATTGAGGTGATTCATTTTTGGGTAAGCAATATGTCATCTTGGATCAATTTTGAGGACTAACAACTTATGAACTACGACTGTAATAAACTGTGTAAAGCTTTTGTGGCTTGAATAGTTAAACTTGGATTTTGTTGTTGTTTCTTAACAGAAAGGATATGTCTGATTCAGTAGATAGAATATTTGGTTTAACCTGTAGTGGCTGTATTATCCAAGCATATTGTCGTTTGTGCTACTGCTACTTGTAAAATTGTTAACTATTCATAGCTTAGGCCTCCCCAGACCCCACTTATGGGACTACATTCGGTATATTTTTGTATTCATAGCTTGGCCTAGGCAAGAAAAACAGATGCATTTAAGGGGATGTCATGTGAGAGAAACACATATTTACCTATCATTAGCTTGGAACATAAACCTGAGCAAGACGATGATCTTGCTTTTGGAGCAAATTGTTTTGGCTTATTCTGAATAGTTATTAAATAAAGGACATCAAACATGCACTTGTATAGTTTTATGAATATAGATACATATAATGATAGAGCATGAAATGACGAGATCGAGAAGTTAGGAGGTTGGGCTTAGTGATAAACAGGTTACCGCATTACATAAAAGCTCCTTTTGATCATGGACCTGCACTGTGGGAAGAGATGGCATCCTTGCCTTTTTTGTGTTCGTTCTGCAACAGATTTGTGCTTTAGCCAAACATATGGTCTGTTACTGTGTCAATGTTCTTATTTTGAACTCGATGGTTCTTTGCAATATTCGTGTGAGAACGATGTGTAAAGTTTGGTTGTTATAATTGAGTGATTGAGTTCATAGCCTAACTTCTTGCTTGGGATAAACGTGGACTAAACTGCTGGATGGACGAGTGTAGTCATATGCTTGTCTGACTAGTATCTAGGATGAGACTCACTCACTTATCCAGTGGTTTTGTCCACATTAAAATTCGGCAGCGTATTCCAGTGAATAATGATACTTCCTTTGCATTTAGTGTGTTCCTCATTTGAAGAGTTGCAAGGAAAAAAACTGTAGGCAATGTGCCTAGTTTGGTGTTTATTAGAGTGTTCACTGAGCCAATGTCGCTCAATCTGTGCTGATAAACCTGAGATCCAGAAACATTGTTTGTTCTATGAGGTCTAGTTTCTTGAGGAGGAAATGTGTAGTATTATGCAGTCTTCCACTTTCAGATTGAAGGAAATAATTTTTTTGTGAAAACACTATAGCAACTTATTTGGTATGAATTGTCAACTCTTCCAGAAATTCTTGGAGCAGCCCTTCTGCCACTCACTTGTGTTGGCTTGCGCTGTATTATGTGTACCATAGCCGGTGATGATGTAATTGTAGGTTTGATCTCTGATAGGGCATGATGAGAAGGTGGAAATAGTTTAAAAATATACATAAGGTGTTGTAAAACTGTAAATATTACTTCCCAGGTAGAATTTTTTGCTGAGGCTATTTTGGTGGTTCTCTCAGCAGCAATTCTTATTTGCTTAATTGTTCCTTGCATTTGGTATCGTCTCATTTGGCATTTTAGGGCTAGTTAAGGGAATTCTATTTACAAGTATACTAAGAACGGCCCAGCATGCTTGGGGCACGGTTTTCATGCCCAGCATTTTTATATGAGTTAATATCCTAAAACCCCCTTAAACTATTATATTTTTGTCAGTTTCCTATTTAAACTATTTGGTATCCCCAAAATCTTCCTGAACTATATTGTCCTTCATATCTAAACTCCCTCGCTACTTACCTTGCATAACGTGTATATACACTCGCTTGGGAGCGTGTGACGGCTGAAAAAATCCATCAAAAAGGCCCACATGGTAGAATATAATGGCTAATTAGCTTAACCCCTTTTCAATTTTTAAAATATTTTTCTTATTTCCTTTATATCCATCATTCTTCCTTATTTTTCACGTTTCACCTTTTTTATTTTTTCACATTCTCCTTCGTATTTTTTACCCTTTTCCTTCAGTTTTCCGTACGGGTTCCTTCCGAAAAATTTCTCTCTTGTTTCCTCCAAAATAATTTATTTTCTTTCTTTTTTAGTCTTCTTTCATGTCTTTGATACATTGTTAAAAGAACACCCATTTAAATCTTCTTATTAAACTAACACCTTGTTGTAGAGAATAAGTTGAATCTCTTAAACCTTGTTTGTGTAATTTAGAATAAGAGAATGTAGTTGTTGGACGATTAATTTCTTATTTGCAATTTTTTTTTTGTGTAATCTTGTTTATGTAATATAAGATGATTTTTCATAAATACAATATTATATGCCTTTATTTGTTTATTTTTTATTTTGATGCAAAAAGAATGTAAATAAGGAATTACTCAATTGGAGTCTAGTATAAAGAACAACCATAGTTAAACCTAAAATTAACCCATTATATTAGATACTATTTTGGCCAAATTAAACTCCTAGAATTAATTAGTCATCCATGATGTCATCATGAGTAAACTACATAAAAAAAATTAGTACAAACTATAAGTTAATATAGTTAGACAGACGCACATATGAGAATTCAATATATGATTTTAATATATAGGAGAATATAGTTCAGGGGGTTTTGGGGGGCACTAGATAGTTTAAGTAGGTAACTGACAAACAAGTTATAATTTATGGGGTTTTTAGGCTGGGCTAAATAGCCATGTGTTGGTGCCACATGGCACGTTTTTTAGATAATTTGGAGCATGTACTAGAGGCACCTCTAAGAATGCAGTGAGGGAGTTTTAGTATGAAGGGAAATATAGTTCAGAGGAAGTTTTGGGGACACCAAATAATTTAAGTAGGAAACTGACAAAAATATGATAGTTTAGGAGGATTTTAGGATAATAACTCTTTTTACATTATAACAGTCATTATGTGGTGTACTTAAATTATTTTATCGGGCTATTGAGTAACTCTAATTAAGACTCAGATGAATCACTTTTTCCTATGTTAGGATTAAATTTTACAGTCTTTTACTTCCACAGCTATGCTTAACGGACCAAACATGATGTAGAATGAGCTGGAGACTCAAATGATGGCTAGTCTGTTGAAATAAGTACGTACTGCTTTTAGTAAGCATGTTGACATGTGCATTACCAATCTCTAGAGTAGCTGCTTGCAGAAGCCATAATAATAACTGCAGTATTTCCTACTTTATCATAACTGTCTTTTTCATAGTGTGATTTATGCGATGCTAGGTTTAGTTCTTCAATACGTCAAAGATTTATTATATGGATCTTAACCAAGTTGAAGTCCGTTATATGGATCTTCACCCACTTAGGTGTTCTTTGCAATTTTGGCCAATTCATTTGCTTGCTGCTTTCACGATGGAGCATATATATAATAAGTGAAGTAATAATAGTTAAGTGTTTGCTAAAAAGATTGAGGCACACGTCTGACCAAGTGGTGACCATGTGATGGTTTCTTAATCCTTACTTGTGTTTTGCGATCAGTCAGCGTATCTTTGTAGTTTGCCCTATTTCTTTACACATATCTGTCTGTCCAATATTATATAGTATATTGTTTGGTCTCATAATTTATGTATACAAATTAAACTTTTTCCCTATATGTAATTGTATTCTCAAATTTATTGTCTGGTCTGATAATTTTATACTGTTAGTAATATAAGTGACCATCGTGTGCTTGGATAATCTTTAAGAAATTGTTTTATATTATTTTAAATCAACAATTTATTTTTAAAAAACTTTTTTTTCTGGGGGTTGAGAATGGAAATTGTTTTCTTGGACTTCTCATGTTATGACTTTTGGAAGCCAAAATCTATTTTTTAAGCTAAATTATTTGTTTTCTCATGTTATTTAATTCTATTGGGGTTAGTGGTGGAAGTTTCGTTAAAGACCTGACCTTATGGATTAGTCAGCTCCGAGAATCAGACATGAAATATGGTTCAGATTTGTTAAATCGAAAAAAATATCACAGATGCTGTCGGTGAAATAATAAAGACAAGCAAGCAAATGGCTTTATTGAAATTTGGATTAGTGTATTAATTATTCGTTAATCATGGGATTGAAATGCCCAAGAGTTGGCCAAAGCAATGATTAATGTCGCACTATTTTTAGACAGCCAAAATCCTGCTTTAAGAGAGCGTTTTACTACATTAGGTCCTCTAATTTGGATATAAATATAAATTTGACTCCACGTAATTTTGAATTATTTAGTAGAATGTGATAAGGGATTCGATTTTCAATAAGATTTAGGGCCATGACTATTACACTCTCAGTGTTTGGATGGAGGGTGAATAATATTATTTTGAAAAATAAATATTCATAAAGATTGAAAATAGTGTCAGCAAACTTTAATGAATTTTTTGAATATTAAAGATTGATACTAATGAGTATTAGTTAGAATAGTGCTATGAAGTTAAAATTAAAATATATTTGAAGAAGACAGGAGTTATTTTCTCTCACTCGATGAAATTTTTCTACCAATGAAACATAAATATTAACTGAATCATCAAATGATATTTTTCGTTATATCAAACACTCTAATTTATTAATCTGCCCCATTTTGACGGCCAACTTTCATCCAAATACAATAGAACTTCTCTAAATTAATACTCGATAAATTAATAAACTCTCTAAGATAATATTTTTCTCCGGTCCCGACTTGGGTCAGTGAAAAAAATTACCGTTTTTGATAAGATAATAAGATAATATATTTTCGGAAGACCCCTATATAAATATATGGTCCCATTAATATTATAAATTAATAATTCTTTAAAATTACAAAAATATCTAAGACAATTTAGTGAAATATGATTCTAATATTTTTTTATTTTTTCTTAAAATTTAAATCTAGTTGAAGCTCATCTCTAACTTTTCTTATTGCATCAAAAGTACTCATACATTGAATATTTTTAGTAAAAATACAATGAATAATATTTGATTATTAAAAAATAATGAACATTACAATGATTTATTAATTATAATGAATAAACAATAAACATTACAATGAATCATTTAATAATAAAAAAATTACAATGAATCATTTAATAATAAAAAATATTACAATGAAGCATACATCATACATTGTACTTTATGTATAATCAATTTATTTTTTATATTAATTCAATAAATATGATACATAAATTAGTAAGATACAATGATTTTGATGTTCATTGAATCTCGAAAATACTATTTAAATTAATAAATATTAATTTATCTATTAAATAATATTTCTATAAAATAATAATAATATTTCATGGTCCCGACAATATTAATTTAGAGAGACTCTACAGTACACCAATTTGCCATCTTTAAGTTGAACTATTAGGTCAAATAATGGGATCCTGGAAAATGAAGTATACTATTTATTACATAATTCATTTCTTTTGGAGGTGATTATTTAATTGACTACTATTCAATTTCACAAGAGAGACAAGCAATTCTTTGTGCAGTACCACTCGTAATATTAAACAGGTGACTAAAACTTCAAAAATAAGAGCCGTGGAGATGCTCTTAATTTAACTCGTAAATCTTTTCATAATATTTTTCCAAGTAAATCTTTTTTGATATTTAGCTGGAGAGTAAACATTAATTTTTAAAGATTTTCCAGGTTGTGTTTTAATGAAAATTTTAAATACTAAAAATTGATAATAATGAGTATTGATTAGTTATATGAAGTTAACTAGAGTATGATCCGATGGTGGAAAAAGAAAATGGTTTTAAGGCTTAATAGTGTTGATGGAAGGAGAAATCTCTAGTTGGGATGGTGTCGTCAGTCCTATGTGGTTTGGGGTGACATGGGATCACCCACGAGTATATGTATGTTGAGTTCATTCAGTGATTGATGACTTCATAATGGTTCTTGGCACGTTCGAGTATGAACGTTTGTTTAAGAGGGGGATTATGTAATGACCCGACCGGTCGTTTTGAGAATTAGCATCCCGTTCGGTGGTTTAAGGTCTCGAGCAACTTTGTATTACGTATTATGACTTGCGTGGATGGTCGAGTTCGGATTTCGGATGATTCGGGATTGATTTGGAAGAGGAATTCTTGCTTTAGAAGCTTAAGTGAAAAGAGTTGACCGGAGTTTTGACTTTTATGTAGACGACTCTGGAATGTTGTTTTGATGATTCCAATAGCTTTGTATGGTGATTTTGGACTTAGGCGTGTGTCCGGATTTGGATTTGGAAGTCTGTAGTTTAATTTGATGCATTTCAGCGAAAATTGGAAAGTTGAAGGTTTGGAAGTCGAGAGGTTTGACCGAGAGTTTACTTTGTTGATATCGGGTTCGGATTTCGATTCCGGGAGTTGGTATAGCCCTGTTGTGTCATTTGAAACTTCCATGAAAAATTCATTCAGGTTTGGTTTGATATGTTTCGATGCGAGTTGTAGAAGTTGAAAGTTCATAAGTTCATGATTTGAGGTGTGATTCATAGTTTTGATGTTGTTTGATATGATTTATAGCCTCAAGCAGGTCCGCGTTATGTTATAGAACTTGTTGGTATATTTCGACGGGGTCCCGAGGGCCTCAGGTATGTTTCGGTTAGGCTACTGGCCATTTCGTCCTATTTTGGAAGGCTGTTTGCTGGTGTCTGATGTTCATCTCTGCGATCGCAAAGGGTCGACCGCGATCGCAATCGCGAAGGGTGTTTGGCAACTGGTCCTATTTCTTTCTTCGCGTTTTCATGGTATTATCCGCGATCGCGTAAGTGTAGATTCTTCTCCATCGCGTTCGCATTTATTGTTTCGCGATCGTGTAGTGGTCGATCATACTAATAAGGCCAGGTTTAGTGTTCTTCGCGTTAGCGTCATATGGTTCATGATCGCGTAAGCGGAGGTCGCTGTGAACCGCGTTCGCGTTTCTTCTTCCGCCTTTGCGTTTCTTCTTCCGCCTTCACGTAGTACTTGTTTTGTGGGGCAATGTCATTTCTTCTTCGCGATCGCATAAATTCTTTCGCGATCGTGTAGTGCATTTTTTGGGCAGTCATTGTTTCTTCTTCGCGATCGCATGTGTATTTCCGCGATCGCGATGTGCAAATATCTAGGAAGCAGATATTAATTCCCAAATCGGGGGTTTTGTTCCATTTATCATCTTTTGAGCTAGATACCTCGGATTTGAGCGATATTTGAGGGGTTCTTCGTGTGTTGGATTGGGGTAGGTGTTCTTCACCCAAAATTGATTATATTTCATGATTTCATCTTTATTTTTATCATTAAATTAGTGATTTGAGTTGGAAAAAAATGGGAATTTCGTGAAAACTTTCAAAAATGTAAAATGATGATTTGGAGGACGAATTGATATCAAAATTGGATAATTTTGGCATGGTTGGACTCGTATTGGAACGGGTGTTCGGATTTTATGAATTTTATCGGGTTCCGAGGTGCGGCCCCGGGGTTGACTCTTTAGGTTGACTTTTTAGTTTTTGTTAAAGATTGAAGCTTTATTATCCGGATTTGTTTCCTATGGTTTTTATTCATGAGACGAAGTTATTTTGGCTAGATTTGAGCCGTCTTGAGGTTGTTTCATATGAGAATATCGTTTTAGAGTATCAGTCTAGCTTCTTTGAGGAAAGTATCTTGCCTAACTTTTTTTGGGAGAATTACCCCTTAGGGTTTGAGTTTTGTGCTAATTGTGTCATGTGAAGGCCGTGTACGCGAGGTGACGAGTACGTACTCGGGCTTATTTGTGGGAATTTGACTGTTTTAGGCTATTAGGTTCTTATGTCCATCAAAAATGAAGTTGTCTTATCATGTTAAATCCTCCACCTACTAAATACACCCTTATGTCCTTTATTTGAAGTTGATCGATTCATGTTCTACCCTTGCCAAAAAACTCATATGTGTCTTAATTGAAGTTATCGCCTCTTTTATTGCCATGCTGTTTTTTCCGTAATATCTTAACTTTAATTGAAGTTATTGATGTCTTTTCTGTAATTGCTTATCCTTAATTGAAGTTATTGTTATTATCTCTCCCGTAATCGCTTAACCTTAATTGAAGTTTTGTTATCCCTTTCATTATTGACTTATCTTTATTTGGAATCATTGACTTAGGCTATCTCTCTTATCGTCGAGTTGTGCTTATGTGAAATCGTTATGATACATTATCTCTTCCCATGTTGAGCTATTCTTGTTGAAACTATTATTCCCTGTTGTGTCTTTCATTGTGAGCTCGTTCTTCTATTTCTTTGTATTCTATAGTTCTTGTGTTGATTTACTTATCATATTCTCGTGTTATTATTGTTGTTGTTGTTGTTGCACTCAGTGTTATTGAGTCGCGGGCTATGCGTGATTGTGGCATTGAAATTGTTTTGAGGAAACGTTGTGGTATATGGGCACATGCGGTGAAAGACCTTATTTTGAGTTGTTATGTTTTGGTACACATAGTATTGTTGAGAGGATTATCGGGGTATTCGCACGTGAGTAGTCCGTGCTTTTTTTACTATTGATATTTGCACATGCAGCGTGACAAGCCGGGCTATATATATGTGAATTTGCACATGTGGCAAGAGACTATGAGAATATTATTATGTGCGTGTGGCGAGAAAAGACGGGCATTTACTTTATTGTTGCGCACGTGGCGAGACAAGGTGGGCTATGTCGGGGATGATTTGTGATGACTTGTGATGGCCTGGGGGCATTGTTATTAATGATATTTGTGTAGTGGTTTACCTACCTGGTGTGACTTATGCATTTTACGTCTTGTTGTGTTGTTTACTATGTGCCATTTATTGTCTCTATTCTTACATGTTGATTCGAGTTGTGATAGAATACTTGCACAAGCATACACGTAATTAATCACTCATATCGATTTGAGAAAATGAACCCTAATGTCTATTGACCATTTACATATATTCTCGTATACTTGCCTTCTGTGTGAAAGTTATTCTTCTGGCACATGAGTTGTCTGTGCAGTGATGTTCATTTTTATTGTTGGTACGTGAGTTGTCCGTGCGGATATGAGATATTATCACTGCCTTGGCATGTGAGTCATCCGTGCAGTTATGAATTATAATGTGGGCACATGATGCCAAGTGACTAGGGTTCATGAGATGGGACCCGTGAAATGTGACTATAAGGTGAAGTACCTCGGGAAAGTTCTTGAACAAATCTTATGAGAAAGTGGTTGCTCTTATTGAGTGTTACTTGGCTTTCCTTACTTGGTTTTGTCGGACTTAAATTGTATTCAGCTTACTCTACGGCGTTATTACCTGTTGTGTCTCATTGCTAATTGCTTCTTTTAGTTTCCTATTACCAACATTGTTTCATTAATGTTATCATGCTTAGCTTTATATTAATATTGTTCCCTGTTAGTTTCACGTTCATACTTGTACAGGTTATTAAGCCTAGTAGGTGTCTTGACTGTCCCTTATCATTACTCCATCGAGGTTACACTTGATACTTACTGGGTACTGCCGTGGTGTATTCATGCTACGCTTCCTGCTTAGTTTTGTACAGATCCAGGTACTTCGGAGTTGTTGATCATTAGCTAGTTGATCGGGCATTGCTGTAGAGACTCAAGATATACCTACTGTCGCGTTCGAAGGCCTCAGAGTCACCTTCTAAAATTTTACTTTATACTATTTATTCCTATTCCGGAACAGTTATACTTAGCGATTTTCTGGTAAACTCAGTAGAGATTATGATTTGTACTACCGGTTATGGGATTGTAAGCTTTGTATAGAAATTTCTATTTCATATTTAACAGTTGTTCATTGAATTTTGCTATTAATTCAGTAAGTGTTAGGCTTACCTAGTCTTAGAGACTAGGTGCCGTCACGATATCCTACGGAGAGAAATTAGGGTCATGACAATTTGAAAATCAAGAGGATTACATCCTCACTGTACCATCTGAGCGCTAATGTATAGGCAGAGTCAACCAATAAGAGGATTATCCAAAACCTCAAAAAGAGATTAGAAGCTGCTAAAGGCTATGGGCTTGACCGGCTTAACCCATCCCAACCCGTGATTTAATATGGTTTGGCTAAGATTTTTAGAACCCATTTAAAAATGAGACTTTTAAGCCCGGCCCAAGTAAGTCTGTAGCCCATGAGGCTTGATCGAGGCTGGGTTGGGTCGGCACGTGGGCTTAATAATATATTTAATTAAAATTTTTTAAAAAATTAAGGAACTAAAAATAATAAGAAGAGTAGTCCAATCTCAAGTTAGTAATATTTTTTATGTGAATATATATATTTTTCATTTTTAAAATTTTAGTTGATTCTTAATGTTTAGCTAATTAACATTGCATATAATTATAGATTTAGATGAAGATGAAGATGACATATTTGTTTCACAAGAGGATTCAAATGTGTTTGATGAAGATGATTTATTGGTATATGCCACGAGCACCTTGAAAATATATTTGAGTAGTTTATTTTGAGTATTGACTTTTAATGAATGAAATATTATCTTTTTTTTTTTTTTTTTATTTATATTTTATAGTAATCTATTGGAACGATATTAAAAATTATTAAGTTTTGCAGAAGTTTTCTATCCAACAAGTATGTTTTTTGGCTTGTAAATGTATATTTTGCATTTTTGGTTAAAATTTAAATTTTACAATAAAAAATAATTTCTAAAAATAGTGGGCCGGCCCGTGACCCATGCAGGGCTGGGCTGGACTAACCATTTTAAGGTCCATCAAAATAGTGGAACGATCCAGCCCAACCCGTCAAATACCAAAACCTATGTGGGTGGACTAGACTGGCCTGGGCCTCCCATATTGACAACTCTAAAGTTAACGATTGAGATACGTGTGTTATTTGGTTTGAATATTTTTTCTTTGAAAAGTATTTGTTCTCATACAACCAAATATCAAATTAATTTAGTATGTGTTTGATTATAAAATTGGTTGAAGTTTGAAAAAAGAGAGTTTTTAAAGTTGTGTCGAAAAATAATTTTTGGAAGAAGGCCTAAACTAATTTTTGAAACTATTAAATTCTTTTACAATATTTTTCAAAAACTGATCAAGTTCATATATAGGGTAAAGTCGGTTCATATTAAATACTCGAATAATATAACAATGCGTGAAATTAGAGACAGACGGAAAATGAAGCAAGTAGAAACCAAGACCGGGGATAGGCGAATATTTGCCACCCGACGATATTCAATGAAGGATATTCCTCATTATTAAATACATAATTCGTTATAGAGAATTTTGACATTTATAGTCTGCCCTTATACATTTATCAATGGCCCCTATAATTATCATTTAAGAGGGGCTTGATCCTAGAACCTTGTTTCCTAGGTGTAGCTATAAATAGTGACTTTAACAACCATTATAAGACACGAAAATCTGACAAACTCATGCTACACATTATTCTAAGCTCAATGATACTTTATTTTTTGTCTATCAATATTCTTATTGCTATCTTCGGAAGCCTTGCTCCCCGAACCAAGTTGTTTGCTGTCTTACCTCGATTTCAACGCTAAGTCTTATATTTTATTTAATTTATTTATTATTTTGGGATCGAATTAATTCGTTTGTCTATAAATCACATTATAAATTCAACTCTACTGTTTTACAGGTAAACAGTTTGGCGCCCACCGTGGGGCTTGGACAGTTGCGTAATTAAGTTGATCCTTGCATCTATTACTAATATGTTTGATTTCTTGTTTCTTAGCAAAAATCGTAAAAGATGGCAGATAACGATGTCAACATCGCACACAACGTCGAGGCACAAGGAAATCCGCCTCAACATGGAGATTCGATCAGTGGTACCCACAACCAGGAGGATGTAACCACGCCAGTCCATGGCGGGCAATATCCACGACATGTACGTGAGACGACTTCTGATGATGCCGAAGACGAGCACGTTGCGGAAATGGTAAGGATTTTGAGAGAATAACAAAAGTCCATCATGGGCCATCTCTCACGAAAAGAGCAGGCCATGGAAGAATGATGCAAGCGTTGTCCGGTGCTTCCAACAATGCAAATGGAAGAGGTCTAGTTCCTCTTGGTGCTCCTGCAAATCAAATAGCGCAAAGGGTTGACAATAACACCTCGAAGGGTGAGGTCGGCTTCGATGGGGCCGGGGGGAACGCCAGTGGATCTAGTAACAACAACGGGAATGATCATTTTAAAATCGAGCTCATGTAGTTTATGAGGAAAATAAAAGCAAGAATGGATCAAATTCCGAGCGCACCGCCAGTGTTGAAAGGACCGGACTCAAAGAAATACACCCAACTATCGTTCAAACCGAGCGCGACACAAGAGTTAATCCCGAAGCGGTTCAAAATGCCAGATGTACCAAAATATGATGGGACTTCGGATCCTCAGGAGCACATCACCACCTACACAATGGCGGTAAAGGGAAATGACTTAGATCCATACGAGATTGAGTCAGTCCTATTAAAGAAGTTAGGGGAAACCCTCACGAAGGGGGCCCTGGAATGGTATTCACTTTTACCCGAACACCCAATAGATTCCTTTGAGCTGCTCGCAGATTCTTTCATCAAGACCCATGCCCGAAAGGCCGACATATTCAGAATTGTGCTAGGAGAGTCTGAATTGCTGCGAGAGTTCATGACCAGGTTTTAGAAGGAAAGGATGCTTCTACCGGTCGTGCAAAATGAATGGGCAGCTGAGGAATTTACTAATGGGCTGAACCTGAGGAGCTCCAACTCTTCCTGAAAACTGAAAGAAAGCCTGCTCGAGTATCAGGCAACTACATGGGCAGATGTCCACAACCGCTATGAATCAAAGATAAGAATAGAGGACGACTAACTCGGTTTCCTGGCATCAACCAAGGGTCGGGTTCGAGAAAAGAACAAAGAGAATGAGCAGCTGAGGCATTTACTAAGGGGCTAAACCCGAAGAGTTCCAACGCTTCCTGAAAACTGAAAGAAAGTCTTCTCGAATTTCAGGCAACTACATGGGCAGATGTCCACAACCGCTATGAATCAAAGATAAGAATAGAAGACGACTAACTCGGTTTCCTGGCATCAACCAAGGGTCAGGATCGAGAAAAGAACAAGGAGAAGTCGAAGGATGATTTTGACATAGATCGACGATCTTCTAAGGGCCGGTTTTTGCCCTACGAAAGGGCCGAAGGAAGTGGTAGAGGTTTCTAGTCGACAGACATGTTCACTACCGATAGGAGAGTTAACCACAACTAGAATAACAGATCATTTCAGGACAAAGAGATATCAGGCTCTTGGGATTCCGCCTACCCCAGACTGCCCGAGTATAATTTCAATTTCAGCGTGGAGCTGGTATCATAAATGAGGAACATTAAGGAAGCATGGTTCCCAAGGCCTATGAGATTCGATCCCAGTCAGAGGGATCCTAATATATGGTGTGAGTATCATGCGACTAACGGTCACCAGACTACGGACTGCCGACATCTGCGTGAGGAGGTGGCGACATTGCTAAAAAATAGACATCTCAGTGAATTCTTAAGTGACCGGACTAAAAATAACTACGGCCGCAACCAGGATAACACAGAACCCCAGAAGATAGGAGAAGATCCTCCTCGACTAACGATCAACATAATTTTCGGGGGCAACGAGATTAATGATGTAACCTTTTCAGCAGCAAAAAAGACAAAGGTATCAGTGACTCATAGCAAAGACTCCGGGAAGTTGCCGAGGACGATATCACCTTCACAGAGGAGGGCGCCGATAGACTCCTACTACCGCACAACGATGCCCTGGTAATTTCTCTTAGTATTTTAGATTTTAAAATTAAATATTTTTTGGTGGACCCAGGAAGTTTAGCCAATATCATTCAATAGAGAATGCTGGAACAAGGCAAGCTAACCGGAAGCATCATTTCAGCCACAATGCTCCTCGCCGGGTTCAACTCAGCAAGTGTGACAACCCGATGGGAGATCCTGCTGCCCACAAACACTGAAGGATTCATGAAGACTACCTTGTTTGAAGTAGTAGACGGCGACATGGGCTACTACATTATTCTTGGCAGACCATGGCTACACGAGATGAAGGTTGTGCCATCAACATACCATCAATTTCTGAAATTCCCAACTCTAGAGGAAATTAAACAAATAAGAGGAGATCAACCAGCGGCAAGAGAGATGAACGTATTAATGATTGAATATTAAAGATTGAAAAAAGTGTCAGCAAACTTTAATGATTTTTTTGAATATTAAAGATTGATACTAATGACAGTAATGAGTATTAGTTAGAATAGTGCTATGAAGTTAAAGATTATAATATATTTGAAGAAGACAGGAGTTATTTTCTCACTCGATGAAATTTTTCTAACAATAATGAAACACAAATATTAACTTAATCATCAAATGATATTTTTCGTTATACCAAACACTCTAATTTATTAATTTGGCCCGTCAAAACGGGCCAACTTTCATCCAAATATAATAGAATTTCTCTAAATTAATACTCGATAAATTAATAAACTCTTTAAGATAATATTTTTCTTCGGTCCCGACTTGGGTCAGTGGAAACAATTACCGTTTTCGATAAGATAATATATTTTCGGAAGACCCCTATATAAATATATGATCCCATTAATATTATAAATTAATAATTCTTTAAACTTACAAAAATATCTAAGACAATTTAGTGAAATATGATTCTAGTATTTTTTATTTTTTCTTAAAATTTAAATCTAGTTGAAGCTCATCTCTAACGTTTCTTATTGCATCCAAAAGTTCTCATACATTGAATATTTTTAGTAAAAATATAATGAATAGTATTTGATTACTAAAAAACAACGAACATTACAATGATTTATTAATTATGATGAATAAATAATGAACATTACAATGAATCATTTAATAATAAAAAATACTATAATGAAGCATACATCATACATTGTACTTTATGTATAATGAATTTATTTTTTATATTAATTCAATAAATATGATACATAAATTAGTAAGATATAATGATTTTGATGTAATCAAAATTAACCTTCATTGAATCTCGAAAATACTATTTAAATTAATAAATATTAATGTATCTATTAAATAATACCTCTATAAAATAATAATAATATTCCATGGTCCCGACAATATTAATTTAGAGAGGTTCTAGTGTACACCAATTTGCCATCTTTAAGTTGAACTATTAGGTCAAATAATGGGATCCTGGAAAATGAAGTATACTAATTATTACATAATTCATTTCTTTTGGAGGTGATTATTTAATTGACTACTATTCAATTTCACAAGAGAGACAAGCAATTCTTGGTACTCGTAATATTAAACAGGTGACTAAAACTTCAAAAATAAGAGCTGTGGAGATGCTCTTAATTTAACTCGTAAATCTTTTCATTATATTTTTCCAAGTAAATCTTTTTTGATATTTAGCTGGAGAGTAAACATTAATTTTTAAAGATTTGCCAGGTTGTGTTTTAATGAATTTTTTAAATACTAAAAATTGATAATAATGAGTATTGATTAGTTATATAAAGTTAAATAGAGCCGTCAATATGGGCTTGGCCGGCCCAATCCAGCCCAACCCGTGATTTAATATGCGGGCTAAGATTTTTAGAACCCATTTAAAAATGAGGCTTTTAAACCCGGCCTAAGTAAGTCGGTGGCCCATGAGGCTTGATCGAGGCTGGGCTGGGACGGCCCGTGGGCTTAATAATGTATTTAATTAAAAGTTAAAAAAAAAATAAAAAAATAAGGAACTAAAAATAACAAGAAGAGTAGTCCAATCTCAAGTTAGTAATATTATTTTATGTGAATATATATATTTTTCGTTTTTAGAATTTTAGTTGATTCTTAATGTTTAGCTAATTAACATTGCATATAATTATAGATTTAGACGAAGATGACTTTGTTTCACAAGAGGATTCAAATGTGCTTGATGAAGATGATTTATTGGTATATGCCACGAGCACCTTGAAAGTATTTTTGAGTAGTTTATTTTGTGTATTGACTTTTAATGAATGAAATATTATCTATTTTTTTTTTTTATATTTTATAGTAATCTATTGGAATAATGTCAAAAATTATTAAGTTTTGCAGAATCTTTCTATCCAACAAGTATGTTTTTTGGCTTGCAAATATATTTATTTTGTATTTTTGGTTAAAATTTAAATTTTACAATAAAAAATAATTTCTAAAAATAGTGGGCCGGTGCGTGACCCATGTAGGGTTGGGTTAGGCTAACCATTTTAAGATCCATCAAAATAGTGGACCGATCTAGCCCAACCCGTCAAATGCCAAAGCCTGTGTGGGTGGACTAGACTGGCCTGGGCCAGCCCATATTGACAACTCTAAAGTTAACAATTGAGATACGTGTGTTATTTGGTTTGAATATTTCTTCTTTGAAAAGTATTTGTTCTCCTACAACCAAATATCAATTTGATTTAGTATGTGTTTGGTTATAAATTTGGTTGAAGTTTGAAAAAAGAGAGTTTTTAAAGTTGTTCGAAAAAGTTTTTTTGGAAGAAGGCCTAAACTAATTTTTGAAACTATTAAATTCTTTTATAATTTTTTTCAAAAACTGATCAAGTTCATGTATAGGGTAAAGTCAGTTCATATTAAATACTCGAATAATATAGCGATGCGTGGAATTAGAGACAAATGGAAAATGAAGCAAGTGAAAACCAAGACCGGGGACAAACGAATATTTTTCACCCGATGACATTCAATGAAGGATATTCCTCATTATTAAATACACAATTCATTACAGAGAATTTTGGCATTTATAGCCTGCCCTTATACACTTATCAATGGTTCCCATAATTGTCATTTAAGAGGTGCTTGATCCTAGGACCTTGTTTCCTAGGTGTAGCTATAAATATTGGCTTCAACAACCATTATAAGACACGAAAAATCTGACAAACTCATGCTACACATTATTCTAAGCTCAATAATACTTTATTTTTTGTCTATCAATATTCTTATTGTTATCTTCGGAAGCCTTGCTCCCCGAACCAAGTTGTTTGCTGTCTTACCTCGATTTCAACGCTAAGTCTTATATTTTATTTAATTTATTTATCATTTTGGGATCGAATTGATTCGCTTGTCTATAAACTACATTATAAATTCAACTCTACTGTTTTACGGATAAACAGTTTGGCACCCACCGTGGGGCTTAGACAGTTGCGTAACTAAGTTGATCCTTGCATCTATTACTAATCTGTTTGATTTCTTGTTTCTGAGCAAAAATCGTAAAAGATGGCAGACAACGATGTCAACATTGCACATATCGTCGAGGCACAAGGAAATCCGCCTCAACATGGAGATTTGATCAGTGATACCCACAATGAGGAGGACGTAGCCACGTCGGTCCATAGCGGGTAATATCCACGACATGTACGTGAGATGACTCCTGATGATGCCTAAGATGAGCACGTTGCAAAAACGGTAAGGATTTTGAGAGAACAACAAAAGTCCATCATGTGCCATCTCTCACGGAAAGACCATGCCATGAAGGAATTGAGGCAAACGTTGTCGGGTGCTTCCAACAACGCAAATGGAAGAGGTCTAGTTCCTCTTGGTGCTCCCGCGAATCAAACAGCGCAAAGGGTTGACAACAACACCTCGAAGGGTGAGGTCGGCTTCGATGGGGCCGGGGGGAATGACGGTGGATCTGGTAACAACAACGGGAATGATCATTTTAAAATCGAGCTCATGCGATTTATGAGGAAAGTAAATGCCCGAATGGATCAAATTTCGAGCGCACCGCTAGTGTTGAAAGGACCAGACTCAAAGAAATACACCCAACTGCTATTCAAACCGAGCGCGACACAAGAGTTAATCCCGAAGTGGTTCAAAATTCCAGACGTACCAAAATATGATGGGACTTCGGATCCTCAGGAGCACATCACCACCTACACAATGGCGATAAAGGGAAACGACTTAGCTCCACACGAGATTGGGTCTGTCTTGTTGAAGAAGTTGGGGGAAACGCTCACGAAGGGGGCCTTGGAATGGTATTCACTTTTACCCGAACACTCAATAGATTCCTTTGAGCTCCTCGCAGATTCTTTCATCAAGGCCCATGTTGGAGCCAGGAAGGTACATGCCCGAAAGGCCGACATATTCAGAATTGTGCAAGGAGAGTCTGAATTGCTCCGAGAGTTTGTGACCAGGTTTCAGAAGAAAATGATGCTTCTACCAGTCGTGCAAGATGAATGGGCAGTTGAGGCATTTACTAATGGGCTGAACCTGAGGAGTTCTGACGCTTCCTGAAAATTAAAAGAAAGCCTGCTCGAGTTTCAGGCAACTACATGGGCAGATGTCCACAACCGTTATGAATCAAAGATAAGAATAGAAGATAAGTAACTCGGTTTACTGGCATCAACCAAGGGTCGGGATCAAGAAAAGAACAAGGAGAAGTCTAAGGATGATTTCGACACAGATCGACGATCTTCTAAGGGCCGGTTTTTGCCCTACGAAGGGGTCGAAGGAAGTGGCAGAGGTTTTTGGTTGGTGGACAGGTTCACTACCGACAGGAGAGTTGACCGCGACCGGAATAACAGATCATTGTAGGACAAAGAGATATCAGGCTCCTAGGATTCCGCCTACCCCAGACTGTCCGAGTATAATTTCAATTTCAGCGTGGAGCTGGTATCATCGATGAGGAACATTAAGGAATCATGGTTCCCGAGGCTTATGAGATTCGATCCCAGTCAGAGGGATCCTAATCTGTGGTGTGAGTATCAGGCGACTAACGGCCACCGGACTACGGACTGCCGACATCTGCGTGAGGAGGTGGCGACGTTGCTAAAAAATAGACATCTCAGAGAATTCTTAAGTGACCGAGCTAAAATAACTACGGCTGCAACCGGGATAACACAAAACCCTTGAAGATAGGAGAAGATCCTCCTCGACTAACGATCAACATGATTTTCGAGGGCAACGAGATTAATGATGTAACCTTTTCAGCATCAAAAAAGACAAAGGTATCAGTGACTCATAGCAAAAACTCCGGGAAGTCGCCGAGGACGATATCACCTTCACAGAGGAGGACGTCGATGGACTCCTACTACCGCACAACGATGACCTGGTAATTTCTCTTAATATTTTAGATTTTAAAATTAAACATGTTTTGGTGGACCCGGGTTGTTCAACCAATATCATTTAATAGAGAATGCTGGAACAAGCCAAGCTAACCAGAAGCATTATTCCAGCCACAAAGCTCCTCACCGGGTTCAGCTCAGCAAGTGTGACAACCTGATGGGAGATCTTGCTGCCCAAAAATGCTAAAGGGGTCATGAAGACTACTTTGTTTGAATTAGTAGACGGCGATATGTGCTACAACATTATTCTTGGTAGACCATGGCTACACGAGATAAAGGTTATTCCATCAACATACCATCAACTTCTGAAATTTCCAACTCCAGAGGGAAGTAAAGAAATAAGAGGAGATCCACCAGTGGCAAGAGAGATGAACGCGATCTCAATTTCCAACAGTAAAGGGAATGAACATGCGACATACCAATTACAGGAGCCGACGCCCTCTCCCGAACCAAAAGAAGTCAACAAAGGGAGGAGTTGTCGAAATTCTATCAGGTACAAGGTATTTCCAGGTACCGGAAGAAACATACACAACCAAATCCAGGCGGAATAACCCGAATAAATCACATTGTTCGAGAAGTTCTTAGAGAGGAAGTTCCACTTGGGAATAAGATTAAACCCCGAGCTCAGGTCAGAATTTATATAATTTCTTATAAGTAATGTGGATTGTTTGCATGGTCACATGTGGATATGATAGGCATTCCGCAAGAGGTGGTTGTGCACAAGTTAACCCTAGACCCTAACATCCCTTCGGTAAGGCAAAAGAAGCGCCCGATTGCCGAAGTCAGAAACAGGTTTGTCAAAAAAGAGGTAACTCAATTGCTTGATATTGGTTCAATCCGGGAGGTAAAGTATCCCTACTGGTTAGCTAACATAATAGTAGTTCCGAAAAAGAATAATAAGTTTTGCATGTACGTAAATTATAAAGATATGAGTAAGGCATGCTCAAAAGACTCATTCCCATTGTCAAACATTGATCAAATGATTGATGCAACGGCCAGGCACGAGTTAATGAGTTTCCTCGATGCCTATTCTAGGTACAACCAAATCAAAATGAACCTGGAGTATTAGGAAAATACTTCGTTCATAATGAACTTTGTCACATATTACTATAATGTGATGCCTTTCGGGCTTAAAAACGTCGAAGCCACTTATCAATGGCTCGTGACAAAATGTTTGAAAAGCGAATAAGGAAAACAATTGAAGTTTGCATAGATGATATGCTGGTTAAGTATTTGAACGCAGGTGACCATCTGAAACACCTCCAAGAAACCTTTGACATCCTAAGGAAGCACAACATGAAACTCAACCCCGAAAAGTGTGCATTCGGAGTCAACTCAAGTAAAATTTTGGGTTTCTTGGTGTCACAAATAGGGATCGAAGCCAATCCCAATAAAATTAAAGCCACTAAGGACATTCCTGACCAGCTGACAAATATGAAAGAAGTCCAAAGGTTAACTGGAAGACTGGCCGCTCTAAGCAGGTTCATTTCCCGGTTTTCGACAAAATACCATCATTTCTTCTCACTTCTGAATAAGAAGAACAACTTCGAATGGACTTCGGAATGCCAACAGGCCCTAAAAGACCTGAACAAGTATTTATCAGGCCCTCCGTTACTATCAAAATTGGAGGAAGGTGAACAATTGCTAATTTACTTAGCGGTCTTGGAGGTAGCGGTGACTGCCGTTCTAGTCCGGAAAGACGAAGGTATGCAATCTCCTATCTATTATGTTAGCAAAATATTAACAGGAGCGAAAAATTGCTACCCGCACCTCGAACAATTGGCCTTAGCTCTCGTAGTCCCCGCTCGAAAGTTAGGCCTTATTTTCAATGCCACCTGCTAGCCGTGGTGACAACTTTTCCCGTGTGGAATGTCCTTCTCAAACCTGAATTGTCAGGTCAACTGGCCAAGTGGGCAGTCAAAATGAGTGAATTTGATATCGAGTATAAACTAGGACTGCGATCAAATCACAAGTTTTGGTCGACTTCGTGGCCGATTTCAGTCCCGCACTGATACCTTTGGACATCAAAGAAGCATTGATGGTGTCGGAAACGATATCAAAAGTCTGGACCTTATTCACAGACAGAACTTCCAACGTGAAAGGGTCCGTGATCGGGATAGTATTAATTACGCCCTCGGGAGAAACCTGGAGGCAGGCCATAAAAACTCTTTCATTGACTAAAAATGAAGCCGAGTATGAGGCTTTGATTGCAGGAATTGAACTGGCACGGGGGATATACTTCGAGGTTATTAAAATAAAATGTGATTCCCAACTGGTGGTAAATCAGGTATACGGGACCTTTGGCACCAAATAGGAATGCATGCAACAATATGTGGTGAAAGTTTGGACTCTGCTCGCACGGTTCAGGGATAAGTCAATCACCCACATTTCGAGAGAAGAAAACGCAAAAGCAGACGCACTGGCCAATATGGGCTCATCCATGGAAATAAAGGGATCAGATTTCGGTACGGTCGTATAGCTCATGCATTCAGTATTGGATGTGGATGGTTATTATAAATTAAATACGACCAACTTGGTCTGGGACTGGAGAAATGAAATCATCGACTACCTTGATCACGACAAACTGCCCGAGGACCCGAAGGCATCCCGAGCACTCTGCACCAAAACAGCTCGCTACAGCTTTTAAGGAGGCCAGTTGTATAGAAAGTCATTCCAAGGCCCGTTGGCCTGATGTTTAGGAGCCTTCGAGGCTAATTACGTCATGAGAGAGGTTCACAAAGGAATCTGCAAAAATCATTCAGGCGCAGATTCATTGGTGTTAAAATTAGTGAGGTTCGGTTACTACTGGCCCCGGATGGACCAAGACACTAAGGCGTTCATTCAGAAATGCGACAAGTATCAACTCCACGCGCCGTTAGTACACCAACATGTAAAACTATTATATTCGATATTATCGCCATGACCATTCATAAAATAGAGGATGGACATAGTCGGCCCGCTGCCGCCGACTCCCGTTAAGGTAAGGTTTCTTTTGATTTATCTAACTACTTCTCTAAGTGGGTTGAAGTAGGTCCTTACCAGAAAATCGGCGAGCGCAAAGTGATCGATTTCCAGTGGGAGAACATAATTTGCAGATTCGAAATACCAAAGGAGATAGCCTGCGACAACGGGCAACAGTTTGTAGGTACAAAGGTCACAAAATTCCTTGAGGATTTGAGAATCAAAAGGATCACATCTTTACCATACAATCCTAGCGAAAATGGCCCAACGTATTCGACAAACAAGGCGATTATTCAAAACCTCAAAAAGAGATTGGAAGAAGCCAAAGAAAAATGACCCGAAGAGTTACCGGGAGTGCTATGGGCATACCGGACAACGGCCAAGTGAAGCACGAGAGATACACCTTTTTCTCTAGTATATGGAGTATAAGCCCTGATTCCGATAGAAGTGGGAGAGCCTACCATGAGATACATCAGGGCAGATGAAGAAATGAATAACGAACCATTTCTAGTTAAATTGGAGCTACTTGAATGAACGTAGGGACTTGGCACACATAAGGATGGTGGCCCAGAAATAATGAATGGAAAGATACTATAAAGAGACAATCTCCGTTATTTCAAAGTGGGAGACTTGGTTTTAAGAAAAGTGACTCAAAACACCCGAGAGCTCAACGCAGGGAAGTTGGGTCAGACGTGGAAGACTCCTACCGGGTTTCAGCTGTCATCGGGAAAGGATCGTATGAATTGGAAAACCAAGACAAAGTAAAATTACCGAGCAACTGGAATGTGGCACACCTCAAAAGGTATTATTGCTGATGAGCGCCGCCTGTACTGAAAGTATGTGCTGCACTCTTTTTTCCTTTGTCCAGGTTTTATCCCAAATAGATTTTTCTGGCAAGGTTTTTAACGAGGCAGCAACGGAAAGCATACTACGAAGGAAACGTCATTAGCAGAAATAAGACCTTTAAATGACAGGGCTTGGAAACAACAAACCATTGCGGGATGGTTAGATAGTCTTTAGCTCGATAGTAAAGTTCCTAACAGGAAATAAAACTTGCTATCAGATCAAAAGTTATTCGACCGTTCACGAGTGCTTCTTCATTACAAGGCACGAGGGGGTGGTTAGATAATCTTTGGCTCGGTAGCAAAGTTCCTAACTAGAAATGAAGCTTTCTATAAGACCAAAGATTATCCAACCATTCACTAGTGAAATCCTCAAAGGAGCCAGACTTCCAGTGTTCCAATTCGCATTATTCGCATTCGAACACTGGGGGGGATGAAATGAGCATACAACAACTTGATTGACATAGAAATCGAGACTACGAAATCCGGGAAAAGAATGTCTCATCGGGACCGGGGACTGGGCATCCAGCCCCGTAGAAACAAGTTGTACAAATTAGCCACAGGTAATGGCAATTTCATTTTTCAGCAAAACGAATGCTTATGTACTTTTGAAGATAGAAGGATTAAAACAAAGTCCTTTAATTTTATATCTTGTTTCTTGTCCAAACGATGAATTAATTTTTTCATTTGAAATTTAATCAAGTACTTCAAATGCTAGTACCGGAATGAACAGGAGACTTCCTCTTCAAGAGCACCGTAAACAAAATAGTGCCCTTTTTTATGAAACCCTCACAATAAAGGGTTGGTTCCGGAAGAGCTTATGCCCAGAACCCAAATGCTAATAGGGAAAAATGCACCCGAAGCCTTGATTATTTTGACGCAAAAAGTAAACTTTACGTAATGCTTAAATGAAAAATCACTATTATATATCAAGCGTGCCAAGTAGCACAAGTATAAAAGTATGAAAAGAAAACAATAAAGGAAAAAGAGAGCAAAAAAACTAAACTACTGCTTCTTTAGAACTCGGGGAAAGAGAAACATATGCGCCCCCAGCAAAAGTAGGCAGATTTGTCGTTGGCTCGGGATCTTGGTCTTCATCATTATTCTCTTCAAGTTCCTCCTAGGTTACCGAGAACTCAGAACCGGAACCAGAAGAGTCAGCTTCATCGGGCCGAGACGGGAGGCGCCTTCGGGTGGTTAATTCCAGCTCTCGGGCCTTGGCGATTTTGACATCAAAATTAGTGACGCCTGCCTTGGCCTCTTCTAAGATTTTTCTCCTCATTCTATACATAGAGTATATTTTCTTAATAGTGAGGGAATTCGCTCGGTGCTGGAGTTCTGATGTAAGCCGATCAACCTCGGTCGAAAGGCCATCCCGCTCGGATCTCGTGGCCTTAAGGCTGAGATCAAGGTCTTATATGAATATTGTTGTGTTCCGTGACCCGCTTATACTTCTCCTCCATCTGGACACGCTTCTCCTCTACAGCAACAACCTCTTCAACTTTGGAGTTCAAGGCTGCCTCCAAGTTATTCATTCTCTCAATAGAGGCAGCCTCGCGCTCGGCAGTAGGAAGTATAAAATTTTAGACCGCAAACCATTTAGCCTTGGCTTCTTGAAATTGTACACTTAATTAAGAGGCTTCTTGGCTAAGGGTCATCACTTTCTTCTCGCTCTGCTGCAACCCGAGCCTCCAACTCACCGGCTTTAGGAGCTTGTGCTTCCAGTGCCGAGAGGCGAGTAACAACTTGGTCCCTATCGGCCAACAGTTGATCCCGCTCGGACATAAGCTTTTCTTTATCAAGGATCAAGTTTTGAAGGCCATCGGAAGCAAGGAAGTTGTCCTGTGAAGCAAAAACCCAAGTTAGAAATCCTGTCATAACAAATCAAGAGAAAACAGACAACAAAGAAAATGAGTAGCATACCGCTGTTGCATTGTGGATGTCATAATTTATCATACATTCCCCCAAAAGAGAGTGTATTTTCTTCTTGTCTTTCTCTAAAGCCAGAAACTTCAGGTAATTAGCGAGTTCCACTGACCGGGACAGCAGATGGCACTCGTTAGAGACTGAGAGGAAGACACCCCTCCTCCTCTGGGGATCTGCAAGGGGGAAAAGTAGTTGTGCCCAAAATTCCCATGGTTTTGGGACTGGGTAGCAGGGCATCCTTCTCTCGGGTGTCCGCGACCAGTGGGGTAATGTAGTAGTTGCTGGTGATGAAGGCATAACTAGTATGGAAGTAGATGAAGTTGGTGGTGTTGTGGGTTGAGAAGAAGTTGCGGAAAAGGCATTGATGGTTGTAGGTTGCTCATCAACCGAAGACGGAAAAGGCCCGACACTCAGCATCATAGTACCGGGAGCAGCAGCTGGGACTGAAAAGGGAGAATTCGCGACACTCAGCATCATAGTACTGGGAGCAGCATCTGGGACTGGAAAGGGAGAATTGGCATTCTCCACTACGTCATACTCTCCCCAGAGCGCTTGGTCATCGTCGTTAAAAGCTCTTCAGATTGAGCGTCATGTTGAGCTAATGAAGGTCATTTTCTCCCTTGTAGGGAAGCCCCTTCGTCACTGACTTTCCCATCATCATCAATCACCACAATGACAGTGGATGGCTCGGGTACAACTTTCTTTACCTTTTTATTTTTGCCCTCGGCCGAGGAAGAGTTCCACCTTTGTGGTTGCTTGCTCTCCGGCCGGGGACTCCGAGAGGAAGCACTTGCACCGAAAGTGGATCAGGTGGCGCCTGTACGGGTGATGACCTCCTTCAGTAACCTCGCAGCCTTTGTGGGATCATCCAAAATATACTCCTCGTGGATGGTAATAGAGCCTTGCGGAAGACCTGAATGTAATAGAAAAAGAAGTTAACCAATTTTGCTATACACAAAAATGAGATGAAGACAAGATTAGTTTCGCACGTCAACTTACCATGATTTTGGCCTTCCATCCGTATTTGGGGGCCTGTTCTTTCCACCGGCGGATATCAAGCGTGGTAATGTCCAGCATCTTCTGAGCCCACTGGTCCAAGCCGTAAACCCTTAATGGTGTCCACCGATTTGCTAAAATAGTAAAAAGAGAAGGATCAATAACAACTCAAAACAACCTTTTTTAAGAAAAAAAGATAGGCTTTAAACTTATGTGTACGAGTCCATGACCTAGGGAAAGATAGAGTTGTGGCTGGGATGATATCCTTGGTGGCAACAACAAGGAACCGCTCCATCCATCCTCGGTCATTGTCGTCATCCATGCTGGTGAACGAAGCATGGTGGCCACGTTTGCTAAAGTTTGTTACTCCCCCACGGAAAATCTTGGGGGAGTAGAGGTTCACCATGCGAGCCAAGGTGAGCTCTTCCTTCATCTCCTGGCATAGCCGCCGTAGACAGGCTACCGTTCGCCATACCGAAGGGCCTACCTATGCCAAACAAATCTGGTATTTGTGGCACAGCTCCAAAATCACAGGGTCAATTCCCTCGCTCAAAGAAAATGCACTTAAAGTAAATAGGTACTTATAAACGTACATAAAGCCCTTCTTAGGGAAGGTTACTCGCTCCACCAGTTCGGGAGCGATGATGTTCAGATCATGGCGATTACAATCCTCTTTCACAGCAGGAATGCTAGAAGTATGGATGGAAGAAGGGTACATGTCAACAGCCCATGTACGGGAACTTGTAGAAGGAAACTTCTCTTCGAAGTCTTTGGATGTGTTGAGTCTTCGGGGAATGATGGTGCTCACCGTATGAGGGTCGGCATCAACAGTTTTTTTTTTTGTTTTCAAGAGAACTTGAGTTCTTGAAAGAGGAAGCCATGGTTTGCAGAAGGTAATAAGAGTTCTTTGAAGAAGATGATTAAAGAAGGGTGAAGGCAAGAAAGAGTTGAATGCAACGAAGTTGAGAGAGTTTGAGGAATTGTGAAGTGTAAAAGAAGAAGAATGAAGCGTATAAGTAAAAAAATAGGCGGCTAAAACCGTGGCCATGATTACATCGACAACTGGCGAAAATATTGTTAAATCGTGGAATGATGCATGTTCGGGGTATTAAATGCGGAGATACGTGCGTCTAATCAAACGTCAAAAACTCTTCAGAAGGGATCGAAAAATTTTCCGCCAAAAAGAAAATCTTCACCAACTTCCCGATAACACAAAGATGTGCCACCCAAAACCAGGGGACTATTTGTATAGGGTAAAGTCGGTTCATATTAAATACTCGAATAATAGAGCGACACATGAAATTAGAGACAGACAAAAAACGAAGCAAGTGAAAACCAAGATCGGGGATAGCAACTTCGGTTGGCATCGGGCAGGCGCTGAAAGGAATATTGCTAACGAGGACAAACAAATATTTGCCACCCGATGACATTCAATGAAGGATACTCCTCAGTATTAAATACGCAATCCGTTACAGAGAATTTTGGCCCCCATATAGCCTGTCCTTATACATTCATCAATAGCCCCCATAATTGTCATTTAAGAGGGGCTTGATCCTAGGACCTTATTCCCTAGGTGTAGCTATAAACAGTGACTTCAACAGCCATTGTAAGACACGAAAAATCTGACAAACTCATGCTACACATTATTCTAAGCTCAATAATATTTCATTTTCTTTCTATCAATATTCTTATTGTTGTCTTCGGAAGCCTTGCTCTCGGAACCAAGTTGTTTGCTGTGTTACCTCGATTTCAATGCCTAAGTCTTATATTTTATTAATATAATTATCATTTTGGGATCAAATTGATTCGTTTGTCTATAAATCACGTTATAAATTCAACTGTACCGTTTTACGGGTAAATAATTCATGAACAAATATTATTTTAATCTTTTTCGAAAAATCTATACCAAATACATATGTACATCTCCTGATCTACTGGTAATAATACTACATGATAATGACTTCATCCATTTCTTATTTTCCCTTTTATTTTTATTTTTATGCAAGGTTTATTTTATTTTATTTTATTTTATTTTATTTTTTCATCGAGAAAAGAACAAAATTACACTGTCAATCATATCATGAGCTTGCTGTGCGGGTCCCTGTCTACCAGGCGTATATTATTGACCAGAACCCCTCTAAACAACTGGATGTATATGATTAATAGATTATTAAAAAATAAGTAAGGTAGAAACAAATATTGCCACCTTCTAGTTACCAAAATGACCTTTCATGTGATAACATAATTGCGTTTGCTAAGGATAGAATTGGTCAATTTTCTCCAAGGGAGATTGCCAGTTGCCACTCACGGTCAGACATGAACAGAGCGAGTTAAAGATTATGAGATCGATCTCAACTTCCGAACCTGCCAACCCAGAATAGCCACCGACTCCACATCATAAGTCAAATCATCATCCAACTGAATCATATAAATTATTAATTTAGAATAATAATTATTTAAAATGACTAAAATCTCGAACTTATAAGTTTTAAATCCTAACTCCACCTCTGATGTAGATTAACTAGGTTTATAATGGTGGAACAAATGTTGGACTAAGGTGGTTTACCATCTGCTAGATTATTGTTCAAAACATTTTCCATTTGAAAGCCATTACTTAGTTTTATCTTGTAAGAATATAGAGTAAGACACAAAAGTGGATGGACATTTAAATATCTTGCAAATCAATGAGATTTATTTTCATCATTAGATCATGTTTCCCTGAAATGTTAGACTTTTGAAAAACGAACTAAATATAAGACCAAAAAACAAATTATAGGAAGGAGAGAATATATTTTTGACATTTTTCTTTTGCCTTCTCGACAGCCAAAAGGTAAGGGTTAAAACACAAAGAGCAAGTGCAATTCACTTGATCTTGAAAAAATTGAGGTGTTCTATATATCGTCGACATCGTATGGCCCATGCAAATGAGCCATGTGTTTAACCTAAATTTCGGTATTTAGGATAAAGCAATTAAATTTGTAGTTGAAGACTAAAAGCAACAGTTTCAATCCATAAAATAACTAAACCCTTATGATAAAATATAAAATAAGAAGATGAATTGTTAAGCAAGAAGAGAAAGATATATTAATTGATGGCCGCTTGTGGGCTTGAGTGCTCGGTGCTTGATTACATAGGATTCAATTATTAGTAATCTGTATTTGTAAAATAATTTTGAAAATAGAAATAACAAAAAAAAGGAATGTACAAGAAACATAAATTAATTTGAGCCCACTAAATTCATAGGATTTCCTTAAGAAACTTAATCCCCTCCTAGTATCCGAAGTTTAGGATTATTTCCTCCAGGGTAGAACGGATTACACACCGGTATAGCGGTACTTCAAATCCTAGGTTCAGCAAATACAAATGGCAGTAGCAATCACACTTACATTGTTTGTTTTGTAAGAAAACAATGCAAAAAGAAAGAAGAGATTTTAGAATTTTCATAAGAAAAATATGAGGGAATGACCTAGTATTTGTAGCCAACATTGGGTTCAAGCGAAGAGGTGAAACTCTTCCAGATGATTGTTCGCATAAAACGACTATTACGTAAATGTCTATTTACGCAAAATAAAATGAAAAATTCAAACTGGAGGAATTTAAATTATCATTTAATTTGGATTAAAAATATTAATTTAATTTAACTATTTAATAAATAAATTTGGTCCAAATAATCAATCAGATCTTTGACCGAAGTCGAAGCCGAGCCGAGCGAGCGGCGATGACGACGGTGCGAGGCTTGACTTCTTCTCAACTCTTTAAGAGCAAGAAGAAGAGCAATTATATATATACCCAACAAATGAGCTTTCCTCCTCCAATATGGGACAATGTTCCTTTGTAAAGGAGGGAAAATCAAAATTTTATTTTTCCCTCCATTTCCCATTCACCTCAATTTTTAACATAAAATTCAACAATCCCCCACATGAATGGGGAATGGCAATACAACGAAAATTTGTATGAACCAAATCTAGATTTAAGAATAAAGTTGGGAAGTTCCAGAGCAGTCCCCGATTGAATTTTCGGTTTGCTCAATTTCAGGATAGTGGGGCCCATTCTTGTGGATAAAATAAATCCTTGATTGGAGAGCCTAGGGAGTCTTTGAATAATTTAGCCCCTACCTTGGGTCCGGAGATTCGTACCGTGGGGTCCAGTTAGGATAATTTATTCGATCCTAGTGACTCTCATATAGATCTTGCCCCTCCATAGAAACTCACAATCCTTCAGCATCCCGTACCTTCAAGCAATGTCGACAAACATTGTATCACAATCGAGATTCTTGAAGTAGTGGACCTTTTAGGATCCCCGAAGAGAGAATCTAAATAGGTGAAGGAGATAGTGGGTCCTTTGGAAAATGGAGAATGAAAGGTTTATCTGATGTCGTCTTTGTCAATGATGTGCTGCATTACACTCTTCAAGTATGTTTCTTTTATCCTTCTTTTCTACTTCTGTTGAAACTTCCTTCTTTGATACTGAGTACTGTATCGTGTTTCGTGCAGAAAAATTTGGTTTCAACCCAAATTATGGGGAGACATTTACTTCATGTTCATCAGAATGAGGAATCTTGTACTTTTGAAGTTTAGAAATTGGATTTCTAGAGGTGAGATTATATTTTTGGTTCTGATAAGTGAAAGTATGTAAATAATTAGATAGTTGATTGTAGACTCTTCGGTGGATGACTTGAGAAGATTTGTGCTTGTTCGAGCTTTTGGATTATAGTATTTGAGTGTTATGATATGTTTAGGTGTAATAATGTATCATTATCGGAGATCTTAGTTTGGGGAGTATTGCTTAAGAAGTTGTTGGCATTATTTTTTGTGTGTTGGGGGTAATGGACAAGTTAAGTAAGGACTTTGGAGGATCAAGAATTTGTATATTAGATGCATTGGGTTCTACGAGGGTGTAGCTGATCACGAGTGGTGTAGTTGGTAATTAGATTGATAACGGTTTGCATGTGTATATTCGCAATTGAGGCCGATGAGTTAGAGGTTTTTTGTGTCCACGAGTGGAAGCTAGAATGGGTTCCTATTGGCTGGTGGAAGGCTTATTACTACTTCAGAAGACTGTAAAATTAGTTTGAGTGTCCACTGGTAGGACGGTTGATGAGGTGTATTCTACGACGGGTCAGATTTGTCTATACAATGCAAGGTGTCATATGGGTGTCATCCGGAAGAGTTAGGGGTTGTTTGGTAGGGTGTGTAAGAATAGTGTTGAATAAGGTGTATTAGTAATGCAGAGATTAGTAATGCACAGGTTAGTAATACAAGCATTAGTATGTAGAGATTATTTCTTATCCACTATTTGGTATGGTGTATTAAAAATTAAAATACACTGCATAATTTTTAAGAAAATTAGTTATTTACAAAAATGCACTCCATATTCTTTAGCTTTAAGAGACTTTAAGGGTAATATTTTCTTTGACCATGCTAATGCATGCATTAATAGCCTTGGTATTGCTAATATCATGATTTACTATGTATTAGTTATATATAGGATAATACTAAATAAGTTGTATAACCAATACTTACATTAGTAATATATAGGTTGAAAAAGTATACCACACAAGGGATTAATAATACCAAAAGCTAATACATGCATTATTTTCTTTATTGCATCCTACCAAACGACCCCTTATAGTTATATGGGATCTTTTCTACCATCGGATTTGTAGATTGACAGCTCATTATGTGATTGTGGCAGTTATGACAGGTGTTTCAGTTTGAACATAGTGGGCTGTGATAAATAATAAAAAGTGCATGTTCTGAGTGTATTTGTGTGTTAATTCTTGTGTGATTTGCGAGAGTTCACACCGTTATTGAAGTGAAAATATGCTCATTACGTGTTTCTTAAATGTAGGAACAAACTTATGTGAAAAAGGATCAAATTGATGAAAAAAGAGCTGAAGAGAAAAATCTCGAACATCGAAACGAGGTTTACTTCGCCAGACCGCGATCGGAGCAGAAGACACGAGAAATGTCTTGGAGAGCGAAGCGAGGTTCACTTAGCCATACCGGGACAGGAGCAGAAAAAATCAGCTTTTCCAATCTGAATTAGGAGAAGACAAATTCACCCCATATAAACCCTAGTCGCTATAAATACATCATAAAACATGCTTTTAAGAGAGAGACATCACTTTGGAGAGAGAAAAGACTTTGGGGAGGCAAGAACATGTTTGGAGCAAGGAGAAGGATTCAACTTCACGTTTTTCCTCCTTCTTCCTATTTTTTCATTGTTATGAATTCTAGTATTGTTGTCACGACCTAAAAATCAACCATCGTGATGGTGCCTATCATAGTACTAGGCAAGCCACTACTCAACTATCTTAACACAATAAAAGCTTTGAAAGTATAGACGGAAGCAATTAATATTTAAGAAAAACCTTTTGGAATAGAAATAAACTCGCAACACAATACAGTCTATCCTAAAACTGGGGTGTCATCGAGTACATGAGCAACTATACAAAGAACAGTCTAATACAATGTCTAAGGAATAAGAACTGAAATACGATAAAGATAATGAAGGAGAGGCAAGGCCTGCGAACGCCATATAGCTACCTCTATAGTCTCCGGGCTCAGCTGCTCAAATATCAACAACTGCTATGACCGGGAATACATGGATCTGCACACGAAGTGTAGGGTGTAGCATAAGTACAACCAACTCAGTAAGTAACAATAATAAATAAGGAACTGAAAGATAGTGACGAGCTACGCAGTTATACTTCATTTTCAGTAATCTCAACAAGAAAGTAGATCTGCTTTCAAATTCGGCATTTTAAGTCAAATCAATTTATAAATGCCAAGTTCAAGTAAAATCCTGATATAATATCCCTCAGAAGTTTCAAAACAATGACATATAATAACTATGTGCAACAACAATGGAAGAAAATACCGCCTCTCAGGGCAACAGTCACTCAGTCTTTCTTAATAGCTCATCACTCAGCTCTCAGCCCTCAACACTCGGACTCAATAGGTACCTGCGCTCACTGGGGTGTACAGACTCCGGGGTGTGGAGGAGGGGGAAGAGGGGAGGCTCCTTTAGCCCAAGCACTATATCGCTGCGGCGTGCAGTCCGATTCCATATAAATAGTCATAAGGCTCGTTACGGCGTGCAACCCAATCCACATATATATATATATATATATATATATATATATATATATATATATATATATATGCAGCCCTAAGGCTCGTTGCAGCGTGCAACCCGATCTATAAACATACAGCCCTAGGGCCCATTGTGGCGTGCAACCCAATCCATATATATATATACATATAGCTCACAGCTCGGCACTCTGGCCATAACTCAGTCACCAACCTCTCCAGTCTCTCGGGCTCTCAGAAATCATAAAAATCAGCCCAAACAAAGATAATATAATATATCAACAAGAAACAATAAGACACTGAGATATGATACGCAAGTAAACCGTGACTGAGTACAAAACAACAATTAGCAAATAATTCAACAAGTACAGAACCTCTGCGGGTCCCAACAATGTAATCACATAGTCTAAGCATGACTCCTAACATGATTTGCAGTCAAATTTCTATAACACAGGGAGAGCATATAGCTAACAACAAGTTATTCGACTTTACAGTTCCACGGAATGGACCAAGTCACAATTCCTACGGTGCACGCCCACACGCCCGTCACCTAGCATGTGCGTCACCTCCAAAACAATTATATAACAACAAAATCTGGGGTTCCATACCCTCAGGACCAGATTTTAAACTGTTACTTAGCTCAATCCGAGCCAAAACTCTACTCTAAAATGCCCTTGCCTCGCAAATCGGCCTCCAAACATCCCAAATCTAGCCACAAGTAATACAATACAATCAATACAGCTAAAGGAATTAATTCCATAAGAAAAATACGAATTATAAGCCAAAAAATCCTAAATTGGCTCAAACCTGGCCCCTGAGCCCACGTCTCGAAATCCAACAAAAGTCACAAAACCCGAAAGTCCATTCACTCACGAGTCTAACCATATCAAAGTTACCAAAATCAGACACAAAATGGTCATCCAAATCCCCAAAATTCACTCTCCAAATCCCTAGCCTCAAACCCCCAAATTTTCACCTCAAAAACACACCAACTAGTGGGGAAACATCATTATTGAAGAAAAATGAACACAAGGAGCTTACCTTAGTAATCTCTTCAAAAACCCTCTCAAATTCCTCCAAAGTCCGAGCTCAAAATGATAAAAATGGTGAAAAACCTTGAAGTCTCGAATTTATAGTTTCTGCCCAGGGTTTCCGCACCTGCGGCAACTTAGCCGATTCTGCTGTCTCACAGGTGCGCCCCAGAGCCCGCTTCTGCGGCTAACTCCGCACCTGCGTCCCTTTTTATGCTCCAGCGGACTATCTTCTGCGAGACAAATCTCCGCTTCCGCGGAGTCAAGCTTCAAGGCCACGATGCCGACCCTTCTGCCGCATCTGCGGTCACACAGGTGCGGGAAAACCATCGCACCTGTGACCTTCTGCTGCATAACTCCCTTGGCCGCTTCTACGGTTTACCTCCTTCTTCTGTAGGCACACACGTTCCAACTTCGCAGGTGCGTTTACACCAGCAGTGGAAAACCTTCAGCAAGCTTACAACTTCAAAACTTGATCCGTTAATCACCCGAAATCAACCTGAGGCCCCCGAGACCTCAACCAAACATACCAACAAGTCTTATATCCCAATACAAACTTAGTGAACCCTCAAATCACCTCAAACAACATCAAAAACATGAATTACACATAGATTCAAGCCTAATGAACTTCGAAATTCTCAAATTCTACAAACGACGCCGAAACCTATCAAAGCGCGTCCGATTGACCTCAAATTTTGTACACAAGTCACAAATGATCCTACAAACCTACTGCAACTTCCGGATTTAGAATCCGAACCCGTTATCAAAAATTTCACTCCCGGCCAAACTTTCCAAAATTTCAACTTTTGCCATTTCAAGCCTAATTATACTACGGACCTCCAAATCACAATGCGGACATGCTCCTAAATCCAAATTTACCCAACGGAGCTAACGGAACCATCAAAATTCAAATCCGAGGTAGTTTACACATAAGTCGACATCCAGTTGACTTTTTCAACTTAAGCTTTCAATTAAGAGACTAAGTGTCTCAACTCACTCTGAATTCTCTCCGGACCTGAACCAACTAACCCGATAAGTAATAAAGCAACAGTGAAGTAAAAAATGAGTAGAAAAGGGGGAACGGGGCTACAACTCTTGAAACGACCGGCCGGGTCATTGCATCCTCCTCTCTTAAACAAACGTTCGTCCTCGAACGGGTCTAGAAACATACCTGGAGTCTCAAAGAGGTGTGGATATCTGCTCTGCATCTCTCTCTCGGTCTCCCAAGTAGCCTCCTCAACCGGATGACCTCTTCACTGCACTTTTACTGAAGCTATATCCTTTGACCTCAACTTCCGAACCTGCCGACCCAGAATAGCCACCGGCTCCACATCATAAGCCAAATCACCATCCAACTGAATCGTATAAATTATTAATTTAGAATAATAATTATTTAAAATGACTAAAATCTCGAACTTATAAGTTTTAAATCCTAACTCCACCTCCGATGTAGATTAGCTAGGTTTATAATGGTGGAACAAATGCTAGACTAAGGTGGTGTAATGACCCGGCTGGTCGTTTTGAGTATTATAACCCTGTTCTCCCATTTACTGCTCAATGTTTGCCTTACAGTTGATTTATGACTTATCGGGTTAGTTGGTTTGGGTCCGGAAGGATTTCGGAGTGAAATGAGACAATTAGTCTCATAATTGAAAACTTAAGTTAAAATAGTGACCAGATGTTGATTTATGTGTAAACGACCCCGAAATAGAGTTTTGATGATTCCAATAGCTCCGTATGGTGATTTTGGACTTAGGAGCGTGTCCGAAAAATTATTTGGAGGTCCGTAGTGGAATTAGGCTTGAAATGCCAAAAGTTGAATTTTTGGGAAGTTTGACCGGAGGGTTGACTTTTTGATATCGAGGTCAGAATCTGATTATAGAAATTGGAATAGCTTAATTATGTCATTTATGACTTTTGTTCAAAATTTGAGGTCAATCGGACTTGATTCGATAGGTTTCGGCATCGAATGTAGAAGTTGGAAATTTCATAAGACTAAAGTTTCAAGTGAGTTCGCACAAGATCTAATTTCAAATGAGTTTAACTCTCATGATACGAAGTATTATATGGTATATTACCTATCAAATGAAAGATCTTTGAGTCTAGTTTCTAACGCTTCAAACCGTTCGTCATTTGGACATTCCTACGGGAAGTTATGACCAAATTACCGAAGGCTAGAAAAATGCAATTATGCGACCAATTATGCAATCGCAAAAAAGTTATACGATCACAAAACTGCTTCTGCGACCGCAAACTGGTCGCAGAATGGACTAGAAGAGCCCAGTTCTAGGCACTGATTTTGCGATCAATTTTGCGGCCCGCAAACCCATTATGCGGTCCATTATGCGACCGCAGACCTGCTTTCGGAGGGTTAATTTTTCTATTTTCATAACCCGACCCCATTTTGATAAATAGGCTTTGGGACTCATTTTGGAGCAAAAATATGACATTTTTAGAGAGAAAGGAGAGTGTTCTAGAGAGAGGAAGAAGCTCAAGTGCTTTGTTCATCAAGTGTTTTGTTCATCAAGATCTTGTTCAAGCTTTGAAATCCAACAAGGAAATATCACAAGATCTTCACCCAAGAGGTAAGGTTCTAACCCCTAATCTTCCATTTCGAGTATGGGTAAAGATGGGTGATTAAGAGTATGATTCTTGGGTGTAATAGTATTATTTATACATATCAATAAGGTTTATGGAAAGATTATTGAGTTCAAATGGTTAAAGATTGGGTTGAAAATGGTAAAATCTTTAATGACTTTAATTGAAGATTTGAGGGTTGAGTTGATGTCGGAATTTGGTGAAATTTGTATGGTTGGACTCGTGGTTTGATGGGTGTTCATATTTTGAAAATTTTGTCGGGTTCCGAGATGTGGGCCCCACAAGTAATTTTTGAATTAATTTCGGATTTTATTAGAAAAATTAGTATTTCCTTATGGAATTAATTACAATAATTGGTATTGATTGAATCGATTTAATTGTGGCTAGATACGAGGCTTTAGGAGACCAATTCTCGTGGCAAGGGCATAGCGGAATAAAGAATTTACATGGGTTGAGGTAAGTAACTCTTCTAATCTTGGAGTTGAGAGTATGAACCCTGAATATATGTATTTCGTGAATTATTGGGAGGTGACGCACATGCTAGGTGACGGGCGTGTGGGCGTGCACTGTAGAAATTGTGACATAATTATTTCTGTGGAATTTTTTAGTTAAATGATCTTGGCATTTTCCATGCGGTTTTATGAGTTAAAGAAATTGAGCTGGAAAGCATATTGAAAATCATGTTGAGGCTATGTGCCAGTATTATTGGGACCCACAGAGGTCACATTGTTGTGAATTATTTATTTTAAATTAAAAATTTATACTTAGTCATATTCATGTCATTACATATCATATCTTTGTTTCTGTTATTATTTATTGATACATCATATCATCATTTTGGGCTGTTCTCATGACATTGTGAGCCCATGAGAGAGAGACTGGAGAGATTGATGACTGAGGGAGGCCGAGGTCCTGATTGTGAGGATATTTTTGGGATCGGACTGCACGCCGCAGCAGGCCATATTGGCTTTATATATATATATATTATACTATTGCACGTGAGTTGTCCGTGCAACACGTGAGTTGGCCGTGCGGATCCATATATTATACTATTGCACGTGAGTTGGCCGTGCATCAGGTGAGTTGTCCATGCGGATCCAGATATTATTATAGCACGTGAGTTGTCCGTGCGGATCCAGATATTATTATAGCACGTGAGCTGTCCGTGCGGATCCAAATATTATTATAGCACGTGAGTTATCCGTGCAGCACATGAGTTATCCGTGCTTATAGCGCTTGGGTTGTAGGAGTCCCTCATGAGTCTGTACACACCCTCAGTGAGTGTAATCGACTATAAACAGGGATCGGGTTGCACGCCGCAACAGGTATTGTATAGCGCTGAGTGATTGAGTCTGCTGAGCATAGTGAGAGAGAATGTGAGACAATGAGATTGAGTACTCTTAGAGTGTGAGTACATGAGTACAATCTCTGAGATACATTGCATTGACATGCACACATGACATATATGCATAGAGATGTATTTTCCTCATGTTGTACGGTATCACATTATTCATGATTTTTCACACATGTTGACAGATGGGCATAGTGATGCAATTGTTTTATACGTGTTATTTTGAAAGAAAATGAAACATCTCATTTATTATTGAAAGGATTTTGGGAAAATCATAGTTTTCAAACTTACTCATATTTTGGTAATTTTAGTGTAAATAATTGAGTTTTACTATTATATTTGAAAAGAAAAATGTTTAGTTTTTCGGAACTGTGAACGAACTGAGCACTTTATTATTGAGTTATTTTTGTACTACGAGTTCTTGGGGAAAAGTATTAGTTTTATGCATTTTCTTTTAATTAATTTCCTCGTTAATTTCATTGGAATCAGATAGTTGGTAATTGGCTTACCTAACGATTTGGGTTAGGTGCCATCACGACTAGTTGGATTTTGGATCGTGACAAGGTGGTATCAAAGCTCTAGGTTCGTAGGTTCTACAAGTCATGAACAAGTGTCTTGTAGAGTCTTGCGGATCGGTATGATAACGTCCATACCTATCTTCGAGAGGCTACATGGCATTTAGGATAATTTCCCATCTTTCTTTCTTTATCGTGCGGAATTAATTCAGCTTGAAGTATAACTCTTTGAATCCCTCTCACGTATTCGTATGCGCACTTAAGCGCTCGGTATCTGTTGTGCATTGCCGGCTTGTTATTCCATGAATGAGGTTCGAAATGTGTATTCTGTGTTTTGGTGATGGGCCAGTTTGGAGGACTTGAGGCCAGGATTTGACCAAAGCTTAGGCTCGGTAGTTTCAGTTGTGTGAACTTGTACAATTGGACTCATATGTCCAGTAGTGTCCCTGTGAGTGGAATTTGTAGCTCGACCTGGGTGACCATATGATGATTTTATTGTGACCACGTGATGTATTCAGATAGTTTGAATGTGACGGGGAAAAGGGATGTAAAGAGGGACTATTGGGTATTTGACTTCTGTCTCGATTTGACATAGAGTCTCGAGTTATAAATGTGTTGAAGGATCTTTTACGTGATGTAATTGTGGAACAAATTAAATTTTCGTGTCTTGTTAATGAGTATGATGACCCAAAATATCATCTTTAAATTTAATAATTAATTCTATATTCTAAGACCTCGAAAAGCACTATTTATTATTCCTCGACTTGCGTGCGCAGTTCGTAAAATTTTTCGAAAAATTTTCAGGTGAAAAAATGGATTAAAATGTGAATTAGAGCTTTAAAACTCAACTGAGTTGACTTTGATCAATATTTTGAGTAAACGGACTTGGATCAGTATTTTGACAGTTCTAGTAGGTCCATATCGTGAATTGGGACTTGGGCGTATGCCCAGAATCAAAATCCGAGGTCCCTAGCCAGAGATATGAAATTTTAATGAAAAATTAAAAGTTTAAGTTCAAATAGTGATCGGATGTCGAATTATGTGCAAACGACCTCAGAATAGAATTTTGATGATTCCAACAGCTCCGTATGGTAATTTTGGAGTAAGGAGCATGATCGAAATTTTATTTGGAAGTCCGTAGTGGAATTAAACTTGAAGTGCCGAAAGTTAAATTTTTGGGAAGTTTGACCGGAGGGTTGAATTTTTTATATTGAGGTCGGAATCTGATTCTGTAAATTGTAATAGCTTCGTTATGTCATTTATGACTTGTGTGCAAAATTTAAAGTCATTCCGGATTGATTTGATGTATTTCGGCACAAGATATAGAATTTAAAAGTTCAAAGTTCATAGATTTTTATTTGAGATGTGACTCATCATTTTGATGTTGTTTGATATGATTTGAAGCCTCGAATAGGTCTGTGTTATGTTATGGAACTTGTTGGTATGTTCGTACGGGGTCCCGAAGGCCTCGGGTGAGTTTTAGATGCTAAACGGATCGAATTTGGATTCGAAGGAGGATCTGAAGCAGCTGGGTTGCTGGTGTGATCGCACCTGCGCGAAAAAGGGCCGCAGGTACGAGCTCGCGGATGCGAGGAATGATTCGCAGAAGCGAAAATGCATGGGTTGTCCAGGCACTACGGGTGCGAAAATAATCACCGCGGGTGCGAAGACCATGGGTGCGAAAACAGTCATCACGGATGCGAAGACCGCAGGTGCGAAGAAATCACCGCGGATGCGAAGACCGCAGGTACGAAGAAATCACCGCGGATGCGAAAATCCTGGACAGAATGTTAAAAACAGAGGGGGTTCCGAGTTTTGCTATTTTTGGACCTTCAAGCACGGTGTTTGGGGCGATTTTGAGAGAGAATTCGAGGGAAATTTGAGGTAAGTCACATGTGATCATTATTAGTCAATTGTATTGGATTATCATTGAATATTTCAAATAGATTACATGTTTTTGATGTGAAATTAGAGGATTTGGGCCTAGGGATTTCAAAATGAGAATTTGAGATTTGGAGGTCAATTTGATGTCGTATTTTTGTAAGAATGGTATGGTTGGACTCGTAGTTGAATGAGCGTTCATATTTCGTAACTTTCGCCGGATTCCGAGACATTGGCCCCACGGATCATTTTTGAGTTAATTTCGGATTTTTATTGAAAAATGTAGTATTTTCTTACAGAATTAATTCTATAATTTTTGTTGACTGTATCGAATTAATTATGACTAGATACGAGTCAACTGGAATCGGAAAATCGAGAAAAACGCATACTAGGTTAAATTGGAGCAAGTCGAGGTAAGTGACTTGTCTAACCTTGTGCGGGAAAATTTTCCCCTAGGATTGGTATTAATTGTAATGTGATGAAAGTCGTGTACACGAGGTGACGAGTGTGTACACGGACTAAATGTGAAGGATTATGTTTTTTAAATTGTGAAGATCACTGTTGCATATTAATTAATTTATTAAATCTTGTTATATTCTCCATCATTGATTTGATTTGTATACTTTAAATTTGCTTGACATTTTCCTGCTAATTGTTTTACCTGTTTGGTTGTAACTTGGTTTCTTTTATTCTGTGCATTATTTGAAATTGATTTTCTTTAAATTAAATATATTTAATATGAAGTATTTGATATTTTAAATTTGGTATTGAAGCAACGTATTAAAGATTTTGAAATATTATTTTGCTAAATTATTTATTCCTGAATATTTTTGTAAGATTTTTGTACTCATTGTGATGGAGCCGTGAGCTCTTTATTATGGAAAAATATTATTGATGATTATGTTGGCATGAGCCGGGAGCTCTTTATTGTGGAAAATATCGTTGATTTATTTTGGCAAATTGAAATATTTGGGCACTGGAGGTGCAAATTGTGATATATTATGATATTGATACGCATGCGGTGGTATAAGGTTTGGGTATTAAAACGCATGCGGTGAGATAAGGGTGGTTTGATACGCGTGGCTAGTAGGGGGAACTACTAGAAGTCATGCGGTATGATAAGGATGGCTAAAACGCTGGATGCTATTTCGAGAAAAATATTTTCTTTCAAATAAATTGTGAAGGCTCCAGCGGTGAGATAAGAAAATGAGATATTGTGAATTTATTTATGATTTGGGACTACGAGGTGGTACCTCGGGAGTGCCCTTGTCGATATTGATTTATGGCCATAGTTGCCTTTGATTTTTGTTGTGATCTTTCTTAAAGTTGAAAAGAAATTCTGTTTTGTTTCCACGAGGTATTTATTTGCCATTATTTTGTGTAATTTAATGTGACATACTACCTGATTCATTTTCATTGTCATTTTATCTTATTATATTGTTTAAACATTTTTACCATGTCATTATTTATTCTCCAGTAGGGCCTGACCTGACCTCGTCACTACTCTACCGAGGTTAGGCTTGGCACTTACTAGGTACCGCTGTGGTGTACTCATACTACGCTTCTGCACATCTTTTTGTGCAGATCCAGGTACATCTTATCAGACCAGGCATTAGTAAACTAGCCGTACGATGAGACTTCGAGGTATATCTGACAGCGCCCGCAGACTCCGGAGTCCCCTTTTATTCTTGTTATGTTGCTTCCTTATTTTCTTTAGACTCTGTTATATAGAGATATTGAGGATAAATTCTTAGAAGCTTGTGACTTATTTCTACCGGGTTTTGAGATTTGAAATTCTTTGAATTGTTGTTTATTTATTTCAGATATTTATTATTATTCCGCATTGATAGGCTTACCTAGTCTTAGAGACTAGGTGCCATCACGACATCCTACGGAGGGAATTTGGGGTCGTGACAAGTTGGTATCAAAGCTCTAGTTTCATAGGTGTCATGAGTCACAAGCAGGTTTAGTAGAGTCTTGCGGATCGGTACGGAGATGTCTGTACTTATCTTCGAGAGGCTATGGAACTATTAGGAAATATTCACTTCGTTGATTCCTTATTGTGCGGCATTGATTTAGCTTGAAACATATATCTTATATTCCTTTGTATCCACTCATGTATGACATTGTGCACTCGGTATCAGTTGTACGTCAACGGTTCGTGATGCCGCAAATGGACTACGAGGGAGCCAGAGATGCTCAAACATTGCCTCAATGTGTGGTTCTGACTGAAGATGCGGGCGTATTGAGAGATCACCTAGTGAATCATGTGGGGGTGCAACGGACGTTGGCGTCTGGTTGATTTATACGAGCTGTGAAGGTTATTATTGTGGATCATCGAACGTTGTGACCTATGACTTCGCACCGAGTGGGGGGAGTCCACTACCAATGGGTGGATTACGGGGTCATGTATTATATCAGTTTTGACCTGAAATGTATATATGTGGTACTGAAAGGTTTCCTAAAATTTACACATGTTTAAGGCCTGAGATTTTGTAGAGGATAAGGTTGGGACTTGTGGTATGTCCGCCTCCTTAATAATCCCATACTTCAGTACCAAAGGAGTTATAAAAACAACTCTAAATTTACAGAAGGTCTACTCAACATGGACGTCACGGTTGCGGATTTTTGGGTGCTTTGGAGGAAGTACAGTTGTTGACGAGATTTTGGACTATGTGGTTCGTGCCAAAATTTGTCTGTATGGGGCTCTACATTTGTGATCGTTGTGTATAAATAGGGGTAAGGGTTACCCCAAAGAAGAATCGAAGAGTATGCTAAGAAATGGGTCAGCTCAACAGTGTTGAGTCAACATAACAAAAGAAGAAATTTGCCTTGGGAGAGATAATTCTCCACCGGTGTTCATGGCAAGCCTATGAAGAGGGCAGATCAGCCAATGCAACACCGCCCACTTGGCTTAGTTCTCAGAAACGCTTTTGAAAGAGTTTGTTTCCCGGGCTCTCCGTAATGCATGGCGCATATGGTTTGAACAGTTGCGTCAGGTCACCATTGACGGTGTTAGAATATGCCATCAAGTTCAATAAGTTAGCCCGTCATACTTCTACTTTGCTTCCTACAGCCAGAGGGTGAGTCCACAGACTCATTAAAGGACTTAATTATGATCGTAAAATTTTGTACGACTGGGGAGCTACAAGTTGATACTTTATTTCTGCTAGTTGTACAAATTGCCAAGATATTAGAACGTGTTCGGGGTGAGGAAAAAGGAAACTAAGGAGACCAAGACGTCTGGAGGTTCTGGGGGATTCAGTGGATTCTACTCTGCAAGTATAAATCATTATGGCGGGGGCTCAGGCAGTCGGCCAGCCCAGTCCGCACATCAGATTACTCGGGGTACTCTAGTAAGTTCTTTTAATGCACCACCGACATGAGTTCCTGCAATGGTTATTCCAGTTATCTGACATAGACTCAATATGAGCAGCCTAACCTGCAAAGGGGTTGTTATGAATACGGTGATACTAGGCACATCATGAGAAAATTGTCCCAAATTTGGGAGAGACTTATTTCATCAAAGCACTCAGGCTACGTGCCCCATTAAAGTTACTACACCACCCACACGACCAGTTAGGGGTGGAGGACAGACGGGTAGAAGGCGTCCTAGAGGTGGAGACCCAGCCGTTGATATATTTGTTTTATGGTATGGCGGAGGTCGCTACATCAGTTGGTGTCGTTACAGGTATGACCTTAATATAATATAAAGGAATAATTTTCTTAACTTGATTCGGCTCTGAGTATCGAGACGAGTCCTCCTATTGTGCTCCACTTATGAGTGAGCTTCATAATTCTATAATCTACTTATGTGTTTACCCCTATTGGGAGATTTTATGAAGATAACTACGCCTATCATTTCGTGTTGGTCACTAATAAGAGCTGCGAGGCTAAATGTGGCTTTCTGATACTCATTTCGGTAAATTTTGATGTAAATTCCGAATAACTAATTGCAAATTGTGAATTATATGCCTACCAGTATGGGGTTCATTATGTGTTGTGATTTGGTGTAACCGAAATTATTTAAAAGGAGAAAATGGAAATTTTCGATTGGCACGATGTGCATATTACTTGTGATTCAGAACTAAGGACGAGATCCTCATATTTTTATATAAATTGATATGTTTAAACCGAGCTACGAGCTGCGGTGGAAGTTATATAAGGACGAGATCCTTGTGAGGAAAATTCTTGTGTTTAAGTTCTCCCTTGTGAAATTAAATTTGTACTATAGTACTAATAGAGAGTCATGCCTGTTAGGCTTATTTGAAAATTCTTATATGAAATTCTCTATGCATAGCTATCAAATTCGTGCTGTAATTATTAATTTTTAACCTACGAAGTAGGTGCCCGCCTAGGTGGCGTTAAATGTGACTCGTTAATTCAGATAAATAATTATGAGGTCTTCATGCCTCGCATCTAGTTATCAGTATTGTGAAGGTTTGCAACGAGATTTTTGTTAACATGAGGTTAAATGACGATTCTGTAATTGATTATGAACAACTATTAAGACCAAATTGACCCAAGAAGGTTCCCCATTTACAGGGTCAGACGAGTGTGAGTTGAGCTTTCAGAAGCTCAAGATCACTTTGACTCCGACACAAGCGTTGGTATTACTTATATGTTCAAGGTCTTATACTGTGTATTGTGACACATCGCGTATTGGTCTCGGCGCGGTGTTGATGCAAGATGGTAGGGTGATTGCCTACGCGTCCAGACAGTTAAAGGTACACGAGAAGGATTTTTCGGTCCACGGCCTTGAGTTAGCAGCTATTGTTCGGGCCTTGAAGATTTTGGCGACATTATTTGTATGGTGTCCATTGTGAGGTCTACACCGATCACCGGAGTCTACAACATCTGTTTAAATAAAAGGATCTTAATTGCGGCAGCGGAGATGGTTGGAGTTGTTTAAGGATTATGATATCACCATTCTTTATCATCCTGGGAAGGCCAATGTAGTGGCCGATGCCTTGAGTCGTAAGGCCGAGAGTTTGGGCAGCTTAGCATATTTACCGGTAGCAGAGAGGCCTTTGGCCTTGGATGTTCACGCCTTGGCCAACCAATTTGTCAGATTGGATGTTTCCGAGCCGAGTCGAGTTTTGGCTTGTGTGGTTTCTCAATCTTCTCTTTATGATCGTATCAGGGAACGTCAGCATGATGACCCCCATTTGCTTGTCCTTAAGGATACAGTTCAGCACGATGATGCCAAGGAAGTCACAATTGGAGATGATGGTGTATTACGGATGCAGGGCAGGCTATGTGTGCCTAATGTAGATGGTTTGCGTGAATTGATTCTCCAGGAGGCTCACAGTTTGCGGTACTCCATACATCCGGGTGTTGCGAAGATGTAGCAGGACTTGAGGTAACATTACTGGTGGAGGAGGATGAAGAAAGACATAGTGGAATATGTAGCTCGGTGCCTAAATTGTCAGCAGGTGAAATATGAGCATCAACGACCGAGTGGATTGCTTCAGAAGTTGGAAATTCCAGAATGGAAATGGGAGCGGATCACTATGGATTTCGTTGTTGGGCTCCCACGGACTCGGAGGAAGTTCGATGCAGTTTGGGTGATTGTGGATAGATTGACCAAGTCAGCTCATTTCATTCCTGTGATTACTACTTACTCTTCAGAGCAGCTGGCTCAGGTATATATTTGCGAGATTTTCAGACTTCACGGTGTACCGGTATCTATCACTCTAACTGGGGTACACAGTTTACTTCACGATTTTGGAGGGTTGTACATCGAGAGTTGGGTACTCGTGTGGAGTTAAGTACAACATTTCACCCTCAGACGGACGGGCAGTCCGAACGCACTATTCAGATACTGAAGGATATGCTTCGTGCGTGTGTGATAGATTTTGGGGGTAGTTGGGATCAATTCTTACTACTTGCAGAGTTTGCTTACAACAACAGTTTCCAGTCAAGCATTCAGATGGCTCGGTATGAGGCCTTGTATGGTAGGCGGTGCCGGTCTCCAGTGGATTGGTTCGAACAGGGCGAGGCTAGACTATTGGGTACAGACTTGGTTCAGGATGCCTTGGAAAAGGTTAAGTTGATTCAGGATCGACTTCGTACAGCCCAATCTAGATAGAAGAGTTATGTGGATCAGAAGGTTCGTGATGTTGCATTCATGGTTGGTGAGCGGGTATTGCTCCGGGTTTTGCCTATGAAGGATGTGATGAGGTTCGGGAAGATGGGCAAGTTGAGCCCTAGGTATATTGGGCCTTTTGAGATTCTTGAGAGAGTTGGAGAGGTGGCTTAAAGACTTGCGCTACCACCTAGTCTCTCTGCAGTTCATCCGGTATTCTATGTTTCTATGCTTCGGAAATATCACTGCGATTTGTCTCATGTGTTAGACTTCAGTTCGGTTCAGTTGGACAAGGATCTATCTTATGTTGAGGAAATTATTTGATTTGTTGTTTATTTATTTCAGATATTTATTATTATTCCGCATTAATAGGCTTACCTAGTCTTAGAGACTAGGTACCATCACGACATCCTACGGAGGGAATTTGGGATCGTGACAATTAGTTCAAACTCATGAAGGTTAAGTGATTACGTAGGAGTTGTGGCAATAAAAAGGGGTATAGAAAGATGCCAGTTTGAGGCTAAACATGCGGGTTATCACCTGCGAAATAAACTACAGAGGTGTGATCTTTATAATGTTGTGTGGAGAATCTTCTTTTCTACCAGTAGGACAGATGTATTGGGATTTGAATTTGAATTGGTCAAGAAAGTTGACCTGACCGTCACGAGAATGAAGGCGAGCCTAGTAGACGATTTGAGGTACCATATAGGTTGTGATGCAAGAGCTTGGGAAGAATTTAGTTAAATCTCACTACGGCGTTATGATAGTAATTGAATATGGGTATTTTGAATTACTGAATGTCTTTATCTATGGCTTTGAGCCAAGTGGGGGAGCCTACTATTGACAATTCGATTTCATGGTTATAGGTTAAATTACGTTTTGGTCCGAGACATACTTGTGGAGCAGTCATGACTGCAGAGGCTGAGATCGAGGATGACCCAAGTAAGGAAATTTCCTGAATACGGGATATAATGCACTTACGAAAATATGAAAAATCATGGAATAATTAAGTTATAAATTGCGAAGAATGTAGTGCGCATGGAATATGAATTTGGCCAGTGGTGTTAAGGCATGGTTATTTTTTTGAGTGATGTTGTGCTAATGGGGCATATGTCTTTTGGCCCGTTTGGGCGGTGCAATTCAATTTTAAGCCGAGTGGGTGACTCTTGAGAAGGTTCTAATGGGTCCGAGATTTATATATAGCAATTGAAAAGTTTTCTGGACTTGTGTATGGATAGAGTCTGAGATTTGCGTTTGATGGTATCGGGACTCGCGGTAATTCTGTATGACTATGGATTCTACATTCCAGTATAAGAAAGGTAAAAGAATAATTTTAAGTTCACATGAGGTCTCTTCAGAGAGGGTGTTTTGATGGTGGTACTTATATGGTGCTTAAGAAGGAATACAACGGCTTATGAGCCTTTGGGCGGTGTGGTTCTAAGTGAGGATGTCTTATAATGAGGCCTTACGACTGTTTTGGTGGCAATATTCATGGGTTTTGGTGACCTACGTGGTTTGGTCGAGTTAGAGTAATTTAGTTCTAATAACTTGGTTATGTGCAGATGGATCTCAAAGTGTTCTTGATGGTTTCTACCATGGTTTGAATCAGATACTTTTCTACCGGTGTGGAGAACATGTTGTGTGTTGTGATTTCCTCCTGGAAAGAAGCAAGAGAATAGTTTCTAACTAATAGGGTATGTAAATTGTTGGTGACTCAAAGTTGATAATAAGATTCTTGTGCTTTTCACATGATGGCATAATAGATGTGATGTGTTGTGCGGGATTAGGATTTATATGTACAGGGTGACAATTCAGTCTTGAAGGTAAGGTAACGAATGTTGGACAACATGGTCAGTTTCAAATATTTCGATGAATGTTATAACTACTTGGTAATTCCTAAGAAGGGTGCGCATTTCAGAAGGCGCGTTGTGTTTTGACTTACGGATATTCATCGGTATTGCAGTACTCACCTGGTTAATATATTGCTGATATTCAAATTATTGCTATGTGGCACGGAAGAATTATTAAAGTATTCCTCATGGGATTATCGTGAATGGAAGATGTGTTAGTCATTTTAGTGTTGGAGTTGGGATCAGTTATGGTGATTCATATGTTCGATGAATTTGGAGAATGGGAGTTCTCAGAAGTATATTGTTTCGGGGTTGCGACCTATTTGAGGTGACTATTTTATTTAAAACTCGGTGGAGGCACTAGTTGCGTTAATTATTTGTGATAGCTATGCACTATGATTGCGCATATATGTGAGGTTTGAGCCCATTTGCGGTCATTAGAGCAAGTATTCATACTCAGAAGAATGCTTAGGCTATTATATGCCTAAAGTTGACTGTTAAGCGTAAAGTCATAACGTTTCCCGTATTCGTACTTTTGTTAAGAACTATCTGGGCTATACTTGAGGTTATAAAAAAGATGATTTCCTAAATAAACAGGATAGCTGATTCTGCGTTATTTCCGATTTGAAGTGTGATAGCAGACTTTGCATGTGCTTACACTATGGCATGCTATTTCTACCAGTCCAGGAGCATGAGAATCTTATTTCATTATCATATACAAGTGCACTTGTTTAATTGCTCCTGTATGATATGCTGGGACTGGAAGCCTGTGACCATGCCGGGTGATTCATATTATTGGCACGTGAGTTGTCCGTTCCGTGTGGGAATTTTATTTCTATGATAATTTATCTGATTCATTAATTTTCTTCCGCTACAATTATGCACATGCGCCTACGGTTATCCTCTTCACGAAATTTGAGGAGTTGGTTGTAACATTGTGGTTGTGGTGGTGCTTGTTGAACTTACAATATGGTTCTCTTCCGTGAGACATCTCCCATATTTGGGTACACGGATTGCACAGTGGTGGATGGAGCTATATTGATGTGGCGTGTTCTTGGGATAGTTGTGTTTAATAATATAAGGTCATTGGACCTAGAATGAGTACTATCAGGTTTGAAATGGTATATTCGGGAAGATAATATTGAAATTCGACTTAGGAAGTGATTATGGTTCTGGTTGGAGCGAGAGAGCTCCATTACTTGTTGATCAAATGAGGGGTCTTGAGATTTATGCATGTTTCTTTCACTATCAGCAGTGTGCAAAAGTTTTAGAACGAGGTTTTGTTTTATATGGGATTTAATACTATTACCGGGTTATTTTGGAGTAGTTAATATGATAGAAAATGGTACTTCGAGCATGCGAGTTGTGTAGTATGTTAAGTGATTATATTTGGGGTTATGGTTATGGCTCAATATAGCTTTTTCAAACTCATACAGCATGCTCAGGTCTTGAAAAGAAATTCTGAATGTTGGAAATTGAATTCCAAGGTTTATAGGCTAAGGTTGAAGTAATGATTTTTAATTATGTTGTGTTGTCAGGCCTATATAATTTACACGGAATAGGGTGGCGTGGGATCACCCTGGGTACATGCGTGGTAAGATGGAACAGTGATGTGGTGGCTTGGAAACAACTCATGGCACGTACGAGGACGAACGTATGTTTAAGTAAGGGAGAATGTGACGACCGACCGGTCGTTTTGAGAATTATAACCCCGTTCCCCCATTTACTGCTCAATTTATGTCTTACAGTTGATTTATGACTTATCGGGTTAGTTGGTTTCGGTTCCGGAAGGATTTCGAAGTGAAATGAGACACTTAGTCTCATAATTGAAAACTTAAGTTAAAATAGTGACCGGATGTCGACTTATATGTAAACGACCCCGGAATGGAGTTTTGACAATTCCAATAGCTCCGTATGATGATTTTGGACTTAGGAGCGTATCCGAAAAATTATTTGGAGGTCCGTAGTGGAATTAGGCTTGAAATGCCGAAAGTTGAAATTTTGAAAAGTTTGACCGGAGGGTTAACTTTTTGATATCGAGGTTGGAATCCAATTATGGAAATTGGAATACCTTCATTATGTCATTTATGACTTGTGTGCAAAATTTGAGGTCAATCGGACTTGATTCGATGGGTTTCGGCATCGAATGTAAAAGTTGGAAATTTCGTAAGACTAAAGTTTCAAGTGAGTTCGCATAAGATCTAATTTCAAATGAGTAAAACTCTCATGATACGAAGTGTTATATGGTGTATTACCTATCAAATGAAATATCTTTGAGTCTAGTTTCTAACGCTTCAAACCGTTCATCATTTGGACATTCCTACAGGAAGTTATGACCAAATTACCAAAGGCTGGAAAAATACAATTCTGCGACCAATTATGCGATCACAAAACAGTTATGCGATCGCAAAACTGCTTCTGCGACCGCAAACTGGTCGTAGAATGGACCAGAAGAGCCCAGTTCTAGGCACCAATTTTGCGATCAATTTTACGGCTCGCATACCCATTCTGCAGTCCATTATGCGACCGCAGACCTGCTTTCGGAGAGTTAATTTTTCTATTTTTATAACCCGACCCCATTTTGATAAATAGGCTTTGGGACTAATTTTGGAGCAAAAATCTGACATTTTTAGAGAGAAGGGAGAGTGTTCTAGAGAGTGGAAGAAGCTCAAGTGCTTTGTTCATCAAGATCTTGTTTAAGCTTTGAAATCCAACAAAGAAATATCACAAGATCTTCACCCAAGAGGTAAGGTTCTAACCCCTAGTCTTCAATTTTGAGTTTGGGTAAAGATGGGTGATTAAGAGTATGGTTTTTGGGTGTAATAGTATTATTTTACATATCAATAAGGTTTATGGAAAGATTATTGAGTTCAAATGGGTAAAGATTGGGTTGAAAATGGTAAAATCTTCAATGACTTTAATTGAAGATTTGAGGGTTGAGTTGATGTCGGAATTTGGTGAAATTTATATGGTTGGACTCGTGGTTTGATGGGTGTTCATATTTTGAAACTTTTGTCATTTTTGAGTTAATTTCGGATTTTATTGGAAAACTTAGTATTTTCTTATGGAATTAATTATAATAATTGGTATTGATTGAATCGAATTAATTATGTCTAGATATGAGGCTTTCGGAGACCAATTATCATGGGCATAGCGGAATAAAGAATTTACATAGGTTGAGTTAAGTAACTCTTCTAATCTTGGAGTTGAGGGTATGAACCCTGAATATATGTATTTCGTGAATTGTTGGGAGGTGACGCACATGCTAGGTGACGGGCGTGTGGGCGTGCACTATAGAAATTATGACATAATTATTTCTGTGGAATTTTATAGTTAAATGATTTTGGCATTTTCCATGCGGTTTTATGAGTTAAAGAAATTGAGCTGAAAAGCATATTAAAAATCACGCTGAGGCTATGTACCAGTATTATTGGGACCCATAGAGGTCATAGTGTTGTGAATTATTTATTTTAAATTAAAAATTTATACTCAGTCATATTCATGTTATTACATATCATATCTCAGTCTCTGTTATTATTTATTGATACATCATATCATCATTTTGGGTTGTTCTCATGACATTGTGATCCCATGAGAGAGAGACTGGAGAGATTGATGACTGAGGGAGGTCGAGGGCCTGATTGTAAGGATATTTTTGGGATAGGGCTGCACACCGCAGCAGGCCATGTTGGCTTTATATATATTATACTATTGCACGTGAGTTGGATGTGCAGCACGTGAGTTGGTCGTGCAGATCCATATATTATACTATTGCACGTGAGTTGGCCGTGCAGCACGTAAGTTGTCCATGCGGATCCAGATATTATTATAGCACGTGAGTTGTTCGTACAGCACATGAGTTGTCCGTGCAGCACGTGAGCTGTCCGTGCAGATCCAGATATTATTATAGCACGTGAGTTATCCGTGCAGCACGTGAGTTGTCCGTGCGGATCCAGATATGATATTATAGCACGTGAGTTGTCCGTGCAGCACGTGAGTTATCCGTGTTTATAGCGCTTGGGTTGTAGGAGTCCCTCATGAGTCTGTACACACCCTCAGTGAGCGTAATCGACTATAAACAGGGATCGGATTGCACGCCGCAACAGGTATTGTATAGCGCTGAGTGATTGAGTGTGCTGAGCATAGTGAGAGAGAATGCGAGACAGTGAGATTGAGTACTCTTAGAGTGTGAGTACATGAGTACAATCTCTGAGATACATTGCATTGACATGCACACATGACATATATGCATAGAGATGTGTTTTCTTCATGTTGTACGGTATCACATTATTCATGATTTCTCACACATGTTGACAGATGGGCATAGTGATGAAATTGTTTTATACGGATTATTTTGAAAGAAAATGAAACATCCCATTTATTATTGAAAGGATTTTGGGAAAATCACAATTTTCAGACTTACTCATATTTTGGTAATTTTAGTGAAAATAATTGAATTTTACTATTATATTTGAAAAGAAAAATGTTTAGTTTTCCGGAATTGTGAACGAACTGAGCACTTTATTATTGAGTTATTTTTGTACTACCAGTTCTTGGGGAAAAGTATTGGTTTTAGATATTTTTTTTTAATTAATTTCCTCGTTAATTTCATTGGAATCAGATAGTTGGTAATTGTCTTACCTAACGGGTTGAGTTAGGTGCCATCACGACTAGTTAGATTTTGGGTCATGACAGGTGGTTTACCATCTGCTAGATTATTGTTCAAAACATTTTCCATTTGAAAGCCATTACTTAGTTTTATCTTGTAAGAATATAAAGTAAGACACAAAAGTGGATGGACATTTAAATATCTTGCAAATCAATGAGATTTATTTTCATCATTAGATCATGTTTCCCTAAAATGTTGACTTTTGAAAAACGAACTAAATATAAGACCAAAAAACAAATTATAGGAAGGAGAGAAAATATTTTTGACATTTTTCTTTTGCCTTCTCGACAGCCAAAAGGTAAGGGTTAAAACACAAAGAGCAAGTGCAATTCACTCGATCTTAAAAAAATTGAGATGTTCTATATATCGTCGACATCGTATGGCCCATGCAAATGAGCCATGTGTTTAACCTAAATTTCGGTATTTAGGATAAAGCAATTAAATTTGTAGTTGAAGACTAAAAGCAACAGTTTCAATCCATAAAATAACTAAACCCTTATGATAAAATATAAAATAAGAAGATGAATTGTTAAGCAAGAAGAGAAAGATATATTAATTGATGGCCGCTTGTGGGCTTGAGTGCTCGGAGCTTGATTACAATAGGATTCAATTATTAGTAATCTATATTTGTAAAATAATTCTGGAAATAGAAATAACAAAAAAACAAGAATGTACAATAAACCTAAATTAATTTGAACCCACTGAATTCACAGGGTATCCTTAAAAAACTTAATCCCCTCCTAGTATCCGAGAGTTTAGGATTATTTCCTCCAGGGTAGAACGGATTACACACTGGTATAGCGGTACTTCAAATCCTAGGTTCAGCAAACACAAATGGCAGTAGCAATCACACTTACATTATTTGTTTTGTAAGAAAACAATGCAAAAAGAAAGAAGAGATTTCAGAATTTTCGTAAGAAAAATATGAGGGAATGGCCTGGTATTTGTAGCCAACATTGGGTTCAAGCGAAGAGGTGGAACTCTTCCAGATGATTGTTCGCATAAAATGACTATTACGTAAATGTCTATTTACGCAAAATAAAACGAAAAATTCAAACTGGAGGAATTTAAATTATCGTTTAATTTGGATTAAAAATATTAATTTAATTTAACTATTTAATAAATAAATTTGGTCCAAAAATTCAATCAGATCTTTGACCGAAGCCGAGCCGAGCGAGCGGCGATGACGACGGTGCGAGGCTTGACTTCTTCTCAACTCTTTAAGAGCAAGAAGAAGAGCAATTATATATATACCCAACAAATGAGCTTTCCTACTCCAATATGGGACAATGTTCCTTTGTAAAGGAGGGGAAATCAAAATTTTATTTTTCCTTCCATTTCTGATTCACCCCAATTTTTAACATAAAATCCAACAATCCCCCACATGATTGAGGAATGGCAATATAACAAAAATTTGTATGAACCAGATCTAGATTTAAGAATAAAGTTGGGAAGTTCCAGAGCAGTCCCCGATTGAATTTTCAGTCTGCTCAATTTCAGGATAGTGGGGCCCATTCTTGTGGATAAAATAAATCCTTGATTGGAGAGCCTAGGGAGTCTTTGAGTAATTTAGCCCCTACCTTGGGTCCGGAGATTCGTACCGTGGGGTCCAGTTTGGATAATTTATTCGATCCTAGTGACTCTCATATAGATCTTACCCTTCTATAGAAACTCACAATCCTTCAGAATCCCGTACCTTCGAGCAATGTCGACAAACATTGTATCACAATCGAGATTCTTGAAGTAATGGACCTTTTAGGATCCCCGAAGAGAGAATCTAAATAGGTGAAGGAGATAGTGTGTCCTTTGGAAAATGGAGAATGAAAGGTTTATCTGATGCCGTCCTTGTCAATGATGTGCTGCATTACACTCTTCAAGTATGTTTCTTTTATCCTCCTTTTCTACTTCTGTTGAAACTTCCTTCTTTGATACTGAGTACTGTATCGTGTTTCGTGCAGGAAAATTTGGTTTTAACCCAAATTATGGGGAGACATTTACTTCATGTTCATTAGAATGAGGAATCTTGTACTTTTGGAGTTTAGAAATTGGATTTCTAGAGGTGAAATTATATTTTTGGTTCTGATAAGTGAAAGTATGTAAATAATTAGATAGTTGATTGTAGGCTCTTTGTTGGATGACTTGAGAAGATTTGTTCTTGTTCGAGCTTGTGGATTATAGTATTTGAGTGTTATGATATGTTTAGGTGTAATAATGTATCATTATCGGAGATCTTAGTTCGGGGAGTATGGCTTAAGAAGTTGTTGGCATTATTTTTTGTGTGTTGGGGGTAATGGACAAGTTAAGTAAGGACTTTGGAGGCTCAAGAATTATTATATTAGATGCATTGGGTTCTACGAGGGTGTAGCTGATCACGAGTGGTGTAGTGGTAATTAGATTGATGACGGTTTGCATGTGTATATTCGCAATTGAGGCCGATGAGTTAGAGGTTTTTTGTGTCCACGAGTGGAAGCTAGAATGGGTTCTTATTGGCTGGTGGAAGGCTTATTACTATTTCAGAAGACTGTAAAATTAGTTTGAGTGTCCACTGGTAGGACGGTTGATGAGGTGTATTCTATGACAGGTCAGATTTGTCTATACAATGCAAGGTGTCATATGGGTGTCATCCGGAAGAGTTAGGGGTTATTTGGTAGTGTGTGTAAGAATAGTGTTGAATAAGGTGTATTAGTAATGCAGAGATTAGTAAAGCACAGGTTAGTAATACAAGAATTAGTTATGTAGAGATTATTTCTTATCCACTATTTGGTATGGTGTATTAAAAATTAAAATGCACTGCATAATTTTTAAGAAAATTAGTTATTTACAAAAATGCACTCCATATTCTTTAGCTTTAAGAGACTTTAAGGGCAATATTATCTTTAACCATGCTAATGCATGCATTAATAGCCTTGGTATTGCTAATACCATGGTTTGCTATGTATTAGTTATATATAGGATAATACTAAATAAGTTGTATAACTAATACTTGTATTAGTAATACATAGGTTGAAAAAGTGTACCACACACACACAAGGGATTAGTAATACCAAAAGCTAATACATGCATTATTTTCTTTATTGCATCCTACCAAATGACCCCTTATTTATATGGGATCTTTTCTACCATCGGATTTGTAGATTGACAGCTCATTATGTGATTGTGGCAGTTATGACAGGTGTTTTAGTTTGAACATAGTGGGCTGTGATAAATAATAAAAAGTGTATGTTATGAGTGTGTTTGTGTGTTAATTCTTGTGTGAGTTGCGGGAGCTCACACCGTTATTGAAGTGAAAATATGCTCATTACGTGTTTCTTATATATAGGAACAAACTTATGCGAAAAAAGGATCAAATTGATGAAAAAAGAGCTGAAGAGAAAAGTCCCGGACAGCGAAGTGAGGTTTACTTTGCCAGACCACAATCGGAGCAGAAGACAACAGAAATGTACTGGAGAGCGAAGCGAGGTTCACTTAGCCATACCGGGACAGGAGCAGAAAAAATCAGCTTTTCCAATCCGAATTAGGAGAAGACAAATTCGACCCATACAAACCCTAGTCGCTATAAATACATCATAAAATGTGCTTTTAAGAGAGAGACATCACTTTGGAGAGAGAGAAGACTTTAGGGAGGCAAGAACATGTTTGGAGCAAGGAGAAGGATTCAACTTCACGTTTTTCCTCCTTCTTCCTGTTTTTTCATTGTTATGAATTCTAGTGTTGTTGTCACGACCTAAAAACCAACCATCGTGATGGCGCCTATCATAGTACTAGGCAAGCCACTACTCAACTATCTTAACATATTAAAAGCTTTGAAATTATAGACGGAAGCAATTAATATTTAAGAAAAACCTTTTGGAATAGAAATAAACTCGCAACACAATACAATCTATCTTAAAACTGGGGTGTCATCGAGTACATGAGCAACTATACAAAGAACAGTCTAATACAATGTCTAAGGAATAAGAACTGAAATACGATAAAGATAATGAAGGAGAGGCATGGCCTGCGAATGCCATGCAACTATCTCTATAGTCTCCGGGATCAGCTGCTCAAATATCAACAGCTGCAATGACCGGGAATACATGGATCTGCACATGAAGTGCAGGGTGTAGCGTGAGTACAACCAACTCAATAAGTAACAATAATAAATAAGGAACTGAAAGATAGTGACGAGCTACACAGTTATACTTCATTTTTAGTAATCTCAACAAGAAAGTAGATGTGATTTTAAATTCGGCAGTTTAAGTCAAATCAATTTATAAATGCCAAGTTCAAGTAAAATCCTGATATAACATCCCTCAGAAGTTTCAAAACAATGACATAATAATTATGTGCAACAACAATAGAAGAAAATACCGCCTCTCAGGGCAACAGTCACTCAGTCTTTCTCAATAGCTCATCACTCGGCTCTCAGCCTTCAACACTCGGACTCAATTTTGTACCTGCGCTCACTTGGGGTGTACAGACTCCGGGGGAGCTCCTTCAGCCCAAGCGCTATATCGCTGCGGCGTGTAGCCCGATCCCATATAAATAGTCATAAGGCTCGTTGCGGCGTACAACCCGATCCATATATATATATATATATATATATATATATATATATATATGCAGCCCTAAGGCTCGTTGCAGCGTGCAACCCGATCCATAAACATACATCTCTCGGGCCCGTTGCGGCGTGCAACCCGATCCATATATATATACATATAGCTCACAGCTCGGTACTCCGGCCCTAACTCAGTCACCAACCTCTCCAGTCTCTCGGGCTCTCAGAAATCATAAAAATCAGCCCAAACAAAGATAATATAATATATCAACAAGAAACAAGAAGAGACTAAGATATGATGTGCAAGTAAACTGTGACTGAGTACAAAACAACAATTAGCAAATAATTCAACAAGTACAAAACCTCTGCGGGTCCCAACAGTGTAATCATATAGTCTAAGCATGACTCCTAACATAATTTGCAGTCAAATTTCTATAACACAGGGAGAGCATATAGCTAACAACAAGTTATTCGACTTTACAGTTCCACGGAATGGACCAAGTCACAATTCCTACTGTGCACGCCCACACGCCCGTCACCTAGCATGTGCGTCACCTCCAAAACAATTATATAACAACAAAATCCGGGGTTCCATACCCTCAGGACCAAATTTTAAACTATTTCTTAGCTCAATCCGAGCCAAAACTCTACTCCAAAATGCCTTTGCCTCGCAAATCGGCCTTCAAACATCCCGAATCTAGCCACAAGTAATACAATACAATCAATACGGCTAAAGGAATTAATTCCATAAGAAAAATACGAATTATAAGCCAAAAATCCAAAATTGGCTCAAACCCGCCCCCCGAGCCCACGTCTCTAAATCCGACAAAAGTCACAAAATCTGAAAGTCCATTCACTCACGAGTCTAACCATATCAAAGTTGCGAAAATCCGACACAAAATGGTCATCCAAATCCCCAAAATTCACTCTCCAAATCCCTAGCCTCAAACCCCCCAAATTATCACCTAAAAAATACACCAACTAGTGGGGAAACATCATTATTGAAGAAAAATGAACACAAGGAGCTTACCTTAGTAATCTCTTCAAAGACCCTCTCAAATTCCTCCAAAGTCCGAGCTCAAAATGATAAAAATGGTGAAAAACCTCGAAGTCTCGTATTTATAGTTTCTGCCCAGGGTTTTCGCACTTGCAGAAACTTAGCCGCTCATGCAGTCTCACAGGTGCGCCCCTAAGCCCGCTTCTGCGGCTAACTCCACACCTGCGTCCCTTTTTCCCCTCCAGCAGACTCGCTTCTGAGAGACAAATCTCCGTTTCCACGGAGTCAAGCTTCAAGGCCAAATCCGCTTCTGCGGCCCTTCTGCCGCATCTGCGGTCACGGAGGTGCGGGAAAACCATCGCACCTGCGACCTTCTGCTGCATCACTCCCTTGGCCGCTTCTACGGCTTACCTCCCGCTTCTGCGGGCACGCACGTTCCAACTCCGCAGGTGCGATTACACTAGCAGTGGAAAACCTTCAGCAAGCTTACAACTTCAAAACTTGATCCGTTTTATTAACCAAAATCAACCCGAGGCCCCCGGGACCTCAACCAAACATACCAACAAGTCTTATATCCCAATACAAACTTAGTTGAACCCTCAAATCACCTCAAACAACGTCAAAACTATGAATTACACACGGATTCAAGCCTAATAAACTTCAAAATTCCCAAATTCTACAAACGACGCCGAAACCTATCAGATCGCGTTCGATTGACCTCAAATTTTGCACACAAGTCACAAATGATCCCACAAACTTACTGCAACTTCCGGATTCGGAATCCGACCCCGTTATCAAAAATTTCACTCCCGGCCAAACTTTCCAAAATTCCAACTTTCGCAATTTCAAGCCTAATTCTACTACGGACCTCCAAATCACAATGCGGACATGCTCCCAAATCCAGAATTACCCAACGGAGCTAACGGAACCATCAAAATTCAAATCCGAGGTAGTTTGCACATAAGTCGATATCCGGTCGACTTTTCCAACTTAAGCATTCAATTAATAAACTAAGTGTCTCAACTCACTCTAAATTCTCACCGAACCCGAACCAACTAACCCGATAAGTGATAAAGCAACAGTGAAGTAAAAAATGAGTAGAAAAGGGGGAACAAGGCTACAACTCTCGAAACGATCGGCCGGGTCGTTATATCCTCCCTTCTTAAATAAACGTTCGTCCTCGAATGGGTCTAGAAACATACCTGGAGTCTCAAAGAGGTGTGGATATCTGCTCTGCATCTCCCGCTCAGTCTCCCAAGTAGCCTCCTCAACCGGTTGACCTCTTCACTACACCTTTACTGAAGCTATATCCTTTGACCTCAACTTTCAAACTTGCCGACCCAGAATAGCCACCGGCTCTACATCATAAGTCAAATCACCATCCAACTGAATCGTGCTGAAATCCAAAACATGAGACGTATCGCCAACATACTTCCGGAGTAGAGAAACATGAAATACTAGATGCACACTCGACAAGTTAGGTGGCATGGAAAGCTTGTAAGCCACCTCCCCAGTCCTTTGAAGTACCTCAAACAACCCAATGAACCGATGGCTCAACTTGCCCTTCTTCCCGAACTACATAACACCCTTCATGGGTGAAACCTTCAGTAGAACCTTCTCCCAACCATGGAAGACACATCACGGACTTTCCTGTCGGCATAGCTCTTCTGTCTAGATTGCGCCGTGTGAAGCCGCTCCTGAATCAATTTAACCTTGTTCAATGCATCCTGAGCCAAGTCTGTACCCAAAAGCCTAGCCTCACCGGGCTCAAACTAACCCACTGGAGATCTACACCGCCTCCCATACAAAGCCTCGTACGGGGCCATATGGATGCTCGACTGATAACTGTTGTTGTAGGCAAACTCCGCGAGTGGAAAAAACTGGTCCCATGAACCCCAAAATCATTGACACACGCACATAGCATATCCTCCAATATCTGAATAGTGTGCTCGGATTGCCCGTCCGTTTGAGGGTGAAAAGTTGTACTCAGCCCCACCTGAGTAACCAACTCTCGCTGCACGGCTCTCCAAAACTGCAATGTAAACTGCGTGCCTCTATCTGAAATGATGGAAACTAGCACACCGTGAAGGTGCACAATCTCTCGAATGTAAATCTCAGCCAACCGCTCTGAAGAATAAGTAGTACCTACTAGGATGAAGTACGCGGACTTGGTCAGCCGATCCACAATAACCCAAATAGCATCGAACTTCCTCAAAGTCCGTGGGAGCCCAAATACGAAATCCATGGTGATCCGCTCCCACTTCCACTCTAGAATCTCTAACCACTGAAGCGAGCCACCCGGTCTCTGATTCTCATATTTTACCTGCTGACAATTAAGGCACTGAGCTACAAATCCCACTATGTCCTTCTTCATCCTGCTCCACCAATAGTGCTGCCTCAAGTCCCGATACATCTTTGTGACACCCGGATGAATGGAATACCGCGAACTGTGGGCCTCCTCAAGAATCGATTCATGTAGCCCATCCACATTGGGCACACAAATCTGACCGTGCATCATCATTACCCCATCATCCCCAATAATCACATCCTTGGCATCACCGTGCTAAACCCTGTCCTTAAGGACAAGCAAATGAGGATCGTCATACTGGCACTCTCTGATGCGATCGAATAAGGAAGACCAAGAAACCACACTAGCAAGAACCCGACTGGGCTTCGAAATATCCAATCTCAAGAATCGGTTGGCAAAAGTCTGAACATCAACTGCAAGAGGTCTCTCTCTAACAGGAAGAAAAGCAAGACTACCCATACTCACCGGCTTCCTACTTAAGGCATCAGCCACCACATTGGCCTTCCCTGGATGATACAGAATAGTGATGTCATAGTCCTTTAGCAGCTCGAACCATCTCCGCTGCCTCAGATTGAGATCCTTTTATTTGAACAAGTGCTTGAGGCTCCGATGATCCGTAATCACCTCACAAGACACACCGTAGAGATAATGCCTCCAAATCTTCAGTGCATGAATGATGACAGCTAGCTCCAAATCATGAACATGGTAGTTCTTCTCATGAGGCTTCAACTAACGTGAAGCATAAGCAATTACTCTACCCTCCTACATCAAAACACACCCAATACCGATCCGAGAAGCATCACAATACATTGTATAAGAGCCTGAAGCTGATGACAAAACTAGAACTGGAGTTGTGGTCAAGGCAGTCTTGAGCTTCTGAAAGCTCTCCTCACACTCATCCGACCACCTGAAAGGAGCACCATTTTCAGTCAATTTGGTCAAGGGCAACGCAATAGACGATAAACCCTCCATAAAGCGATGATAATAACCGGCCAAGCTAAGAAAACTCCGAATCTCCGTAGTTGAGGACGGTATGGGCCAACTCTGAACCACCTCTATCTTCTTCAGATCCACCTGAATACTCTCACTAGGCACCACGTGCCCCAAGAATGCCACTAAACTGAGCCAAAACTCACACTTGGAGAGCTTGGCATAAAGCTTCTCTTCCCTCAATCGCTTCAACACAACCCTCAAATGTTGGGCGTGCTCTTCCTAGATACGAGAGTATACCAGGATATCGTCAATGAACACAATAACAGCAAAGGATACTTGTTCTTGATTGTAACCTTGTTCAACTACCTATAATCAATGCACATTCGCATAGTACCATCCTTCTTCTTCACAAATAAAACAGGTGCACCCCAAGGTGACACACTTGGCCTAATAAACCCCTTATTAAGGAGTTCCTGAAGTTGCTCCTTCAACTCCTTCAACTCAATCAGTTCCATACGATATAGAGGAATGTAAATGGGTTGAGTGCCTGGTACCAAGTCAATACTGAAATCAATATCCATGTAGGGAGGCATGCCCGACAGGTCTGTAGGAAACATATCCGGAAACTCCCGCACCACCGGAACAGAATCAATAGTAGGAGCATCAACACTAACATCCCTCACAAAGGCCAAATAAGATAAACAACCCTTCCCAACCATCCGCTGGGCCTTCAAATATGAAATCACTCTGCTGGGAACATAGTCTAAAGAAACTCTCCACTCAATCCTTAGCAGCCCCGGCATCGCCAACATCACAGTCTTAGCGTGACAATCTAGAACAGGATGATATGGAGACAACCAATCCATATCCAAAATCACATCAAAGTCCACCATAATATGCAGCAAAAGATCAACTCTGGTCTCCAATCCCTCCATAGTCACCACACACGACCGACATACACGATCCACAATGATAGTATTGCCCACCAGTAAAGACACATGAATAGATGAAACTAGAGACTTACGGGGCATATCTAGATAATGAGCAAAATACGATGGCACATATGAATAAGTGGAACCAGGGTCAAATAATACATAGGCATCCCTGTGGCAAACCGAGAAAATACCTGGATCACTACATCTAAAGTAATATCATCTGGTCTGGCGGGAAGAGCATAGAATCAAGCCTGACTGCCACCTGATCGACCTTCCCTTCTAAGGCGACCTCTAGTTGACTGGGCCCCACCCCGAGCTGGCTGAGCGGGTGGTGAAGTAACTGGTGCTGAAGCCGTAGTCTGACTCCTCTACTGAGCCGGACCTCTCATAAGGCGGGGACAATATCTCCTGATATGGCCAAACTCTCCACACTCATAGAAACCCCCTTGTACTGGTGGTGGGGACTGGAGGGAGCCCCGAGCACTGGGATAACTGGTAGAAGGACCTGGCACAGATGTGCCCTGGCCCGATGGAGCACAGGACGAACTCTGAACTGGAAGGGCACTGAGAGATGAGTGACCCTGCTAATAACTGTGTGAACTATGGCCATATGATGCACCACGGTGAACTGGGCGAGCCATCTTAGCATGCCTGTAAGGACGACCCCTACCATGGTTGAACTGACCCCCAGAAGGAACACCGCCGAATCCACCCTGTCAACGAGGCCTCTTGGCCTTCCTCTCAACCCGCTCCTGATTGTGGACCATCTCTATCTAACGGGCAATGTCGACAACCTCATCAAAAGTAGCACCATACACTCTCTCTCTAGTCATAAGCAACCGCAGCTGAAATGTGAGACTATCAATGAACCTCCTGATCCTCTCCCTATCTGTGGGAACCAACTATACTACATGACAGGCCAACTCAGAAAACCTCATCTCGTACTGCGTCACAGACATATCACCCTGACGAAGCTGTTCGAACTCCCTGCGCAGCCCCTCTCTGCGGTACTGAGGCACAAACTTCTACAGGAAGAGAACGGAGAACTCATGCCATGTAAGGGGTGCTGCACCGACCGGCCTACGCCTCTCATAAACTCCCACCAACTGAAGGCAGTCCTAGAGAACTGAAAAGTAGTGAACGAGACCCCACTGTTCTCCAGAATACCTGTTGTACGGAGATTTCTCTGACACTTTTCCAAGAAACCCTAGGCATCCTCCGCCTCTGTACCACTGAAAGATGGAGGCTGGAGTCTCCTAAACCTCTCCAATATCTGTTGCTCATCATCAGACATAACAGGAACCACATGGGCCTGAGTAGCTACAACCGGCTGGGCTGGTAGTGCCCCCGATATCTGAAGTCCCTGCATTGCCTGATCTGGAGTACGGGCAACAGGGGTATGAGTACCTCTCCCAGCTTGAGAAGTGTAAGGTGAGGCCTGAGACGAAATCACCTGAGCAAGGCTGATGCAAACTATCAGAATGTGAGCTAAGGCCTCCTGAAGGCCCGGAATCACAACGGGCACAGATGGTGCCTGAGTTGGTCCCACGGTCTCATCCATAACTGGAACCTGCTCCTAAATTGGGGCAACTGGTGTATCTGCAGGTGCTGCCCTAGCTGTTGTGCGAGCTGCACCTCTGCCCCTACCGCGGCCTCTACCGCGACCTTGGCCTCTCGCGGCCCTGACTGATGGTACTGGTGGATGTCCACCCTGCCCAGCAGTACGTATCCTTACCATCTGTGAGAGAATAGAACAAAAGAAGTTTAGTTACCAGAATCAACAGATCCACACGACAAGAATGTGAAGTTTCCTAAGGGCCCGGCAGCCTCTCGAAGATAAGTAAAGATGTCTCCATATCGATCCGCAAGACTCTACTAAACCTGCTCATGAGTCATGAGACCTATGTAACCTAGGCTCTGATACCAACTTATCACGACCCAAACACCAACCGTCATGATGGCACATATCGTGGTACTAGGCAAGCCACTACTCAACTATCTTAACACAGTAAAAGCCTTGAAATTATAGACTGAAGCAATTAATATTTAAGAAATACCTTTTGGAACAAAAATAAACTCGCAACACAATACAATCTATCCTAAAACCGGGGTGTCATCGAGTACATGAGTAACTATGCCAGGAACAGTCTAATACAATGTCCTAAGGAATAAGAACTGAAAAACGATAAAGATAATGATGGAGAGCCAAGGCATGCGAACGCCATGCAGCTACCTCGATAGTCTCCGGGATCAACTACTCAAATATCAACAACCGCTATGACCGGAAACAACTGGATCTGCACGCAAAGTGCAGGGTTTAGCGTGAGTACAACCAACTCAGTAAGTAACAATAATAAATAAGGAACTGAAAGATAGTGATGAGCTATGCAGTTATAGTTCATTTTCAGTAATCTCAACAAGAAAGTAGACCTGCTTTCAAATTCGGCAGTTTAAGTCAAATCAATTTATAAATGCCAAGTTCAAGTAAAATCCTGATATAATATCCCTCAGAAGTTTCAAAACAATGACATATAACAACTATGTGCAACAACAATGGAAGCAAATACCGCCTCTCAGGGAAACAATCACTCAGTCTTACTCAATAGCTCATCACTCGGCTCTCAGCCCTCAACACTCGCACTCAATAGGTACTTGTGCTCACTGGGGATATACAGACTCCGGAGGGGCTCCTTCAGCCCAAGCACTATATCAATGCGACGTGCAGCCCGATCCCATATAAATAGACATAAGGCTCGTTGCGGCGTGCAACTTGATCCATATATATATATATATATATATATATATATATATATATATATATATATATATATATATATATATATATATATGCACTCCTAAGGCTCGTTGCAGCGTGCAACGCGATCCATAAACATACAGCCCTCAGAACCGTTGCGGCGTGCAACTCGATCCATATATATACATATAGCTCGCAGCTCGACACTCCGTCCCTAACTCAGTCACCAACCTCTCCAGTCTCTCGGGCTCTCAGAAATCATAAAAATCAGCGCAAACAAAGATAATATAATGTATCAACAAGAAACAAGAAGAGACTGAGATATGATACGCAAGTAAACCGTGACTGAGTACAAAACAACAATTAGCAAATAATTCAACAAGTACACGACTTCTACAGGTCCCAACATTGTAATCACATAGCCTAAGCATGACTCCTAACATGATTTGCAGTCAAATTTCTATAACACAAGGAGAGCATATAGCTAAAAATAAGTTATTCGACTTTACAGTTCCACAGAATGGACCAAGTCACAATTCCTACGGTGCACGCCTACACGTCCGTCACCTAGCATGTGCGTCACCTCCAAAACAATTATATAACAACAAAATTCGGGGTTCCATACCTTCAGGACCAGATTTTAAATTGTTACTTACTTCAATCCGAGCCAAAACTCTACTCCAAAATGCCCTTGCCTCGCGAATCAGCCTCCAAATATTCCGAATCTAGCCACAAGCAATACAATACAATCAATACGGCTAAAGAAATTAATTCCATAAGCAAAATACGAATTATAAGCCAAAAATCTGAAATTGGCTCAAACCCGGCCCCTGGGCCCACTTCTCGAAATCTGACAAAAGTCATAAAACCCAAAATTCCATTCACTTACGAGTCTAACCATATAAAAGTTACCAAAATTCGACACCAAATGGTCATCCAAATCCCCAAAATTCACTCTCCAAATCCCTAGCCTCAAACCCCCCAAATTTTCACCTAAAAAACACACCAACCAGGTGGGAAATCAGTGGGGAAACATTATTATTGAAGAAAAATGAACACAAGGAGCTTACCTCAGTAATATCTTCAAAAACCCTCTCAAAAACCTCCAAAGTTCGAGCTCAAAATAATAAAAAAGGTGAAAAACCTCGAAGTCTTGTATTTATAGTTTCTGCCAAGGCTTTCCGCACCTGCGACAACTTAGCTGCTTCTGCGGTCTCGCAGGTGTGCCCCAGAGCCCGCTTCTGCTGCTAACTCCGCACCTGTGTCCCTTTTTCCGCTCCAGCGGACTCTCTTCTGCGAGACAAATCTCTGCTTCTGCGGAGTCAAGCTTCAAGGCCAAATCTTCTTCTGCGGTCCTCCTGCCGCATCTGCGGTCATGCAGGTGCGGGAAAACCATCGTACCTGCGACCTTCTGCTACATCACTCCCTTGGCTGCTTCTGCGGATTACCTCCCACTTCTGCGGGCACGCACCTGAGGTTCCCACTCCGCAAGTGTGATTACACCAGCAGTGGAAAACCTTCAGCAAGCTTACAACTTCAAAACTTGATCCGTTAATCCCCTGAAATCAACCCGAGGCCCCCGGGACCTCAACCAAACATACCAACAAGTCTTATTTTTCAATACGAACTTAGTTAAACCCTCAAATCACCTCAAACAACGTCAAAAGCACGAATTACACACGGATTCAAGCCTAATGAACTTCGAAATTCCCAAATTCTACAAACGACGCTGAAACCTATCAAATCGCGTCCGATTGACCTCAAATTTTGCACACAAGTCACAAATGACCCCACAAACCTACTGCAACTTCAGGAATCGGAATCCGACTCCAATATCAAAAAGTCCACTCCCGGCCAAACTTTCCAAAATTCTAACTTTCGCCATTTCAAGCCTAATTCTACTACGGACCTCCAAATCACAATCCAGACACGCTCCTACGTCTAGAATTACCCAACAGCGCTAACGGAACCATCAAAATTTAAATCCGAGGTCGTTTACACATAAGTCGACATCCGGTCGACTTTTCCAACTTAAGCTTTCAATTAAGAGACTAAGTGTCTCAACTCACTCTGAATTTTCTCCGGACCCAAATCAACTAATCCGATAAGTCATAAAGCAACAATGAAGTACAAATATGAGCAAAAAAGTGGGGAACGGGAGTACAACTCTCGAAACGGCCGTCCAAGTTGTTACAGTTATATTTTTACATGCTAGCATGAATATATAATTTCTTATCTAGGGTTTTGATGGAACCTTTTGGAAGATGAATTCTTGTTACGATTTTATATAATTGAGCCTTTGAATGTCTTTGCTTGTTTAACTACGTGCTTATTTCAGTTGATTGAAGAGCTCTCAATTGATTGTGCCTATTTATTATGTATTGCTTAGAAAAGGGTATATATTTAGGTAGTTGTTGAACAACATCACTCCTAACGTATACAATGAATCAATACAGAGAGTTTAAAGGTGGGATTAGGAATAACGAAGCCCTGGTGTGATCTTAGTGAGCGGCGAATTAGTGTCAGCTAGTGTAGTTCGGAAGAATATGTCTAGTAAATTGTGGTAATTGCTCGGAAGAGAATTACGACACCTGAAGTACTCATGATCAGTAGAGAATATTTAGACAAAAATTATAGGAGATGTAGTGGGAAGGATTCCGACGATTGGAAAATCGTAACCCTAGACCTTTCCAATCTTGTCTCCAACGCTTAGTCTTGTTAGTTGATAATTTTACTGCTTTCTGGTATAATTTTTATAATTAGAAAATTATTTGGACTTGTGTTTCTTAGCGATATTGAACAACTGTAGCTAAGCCTTAGTTATCTATGGGATTCGACTCCGAATTTTTAGACCGGATTATATTTATAGCGACCGCTTATCCTTTTTAGGACTAGAGTTGGGTGTGATCAAATTTTGGCGTCGTTGCTGGAGAACTTACGGTGTATCTATATATGTACATATTGCTAGTTTTCAAGTTTGAACTTTTATTATTGTTTTCTTGTATTTGATTTTTTAATTTTGTTTTACTTGTTGATTTTAGAAACATGGCATCTTGGAATTATGAGAGTTTTGATGTTGGTAATTCTACTTTTGATCCTCCTTATACATATTGTGGAGGAAATCACCCATGAAAAAATTGTCAAAATATTTCCGAGAGCGAGTTATGTGCACCAACTCAATCTTATGTGTGGAATGTGTGTGATATGTGTGGTGGTCAAGATGGTAACTTTCATAGTTGTGCTTATATTTCTTATCCTCCCCCAACCCCTTACTATGATGGTTCTACTTTTTCTGGTGAAGTTAATAGGAACAAAGAACCCAGGAAAGCTGACCTGAATGGGATTAAAGATATGTTAAATTGTTTCATGGAACAAAGTAATGAGAAACAACTGCAAATACAAAGGCTATGGGATACTATCCAAAGGCAAGGGGGAATTATTCATAACGTGGAGGCCCAAGTGAGTTAATTGGTTGAAGCATTTAATGCTCAACAAGCTAATATTGTGGATAGTCGCCAAAAAGAGCATACATTAGATGCAGAAATTGAGGTGATAATGGAAGAGGTCAGAGTAGAACACCAACAATCTATCAAACTAGAATTTGAGGATGTCAATGTTGTAAAAGAGATACTAGAGTCAACCAAGGACATTAAGGATACATATTTAGTTGACTCTAGTGTCATTGGTGTTGAGGATGTAGATAGTCCCAATGTTTATGTAGTTGAGTGCATTGGTCCACACTCCAAGCATATTTCCACATTGTGTTTGGATGATGATAGTCATCCGAGCTAATTGAGGAGTCAAGAAATGAAGAACAAGGTGACTACATTCTGAAATTCTTCTTGCCAGAAAGTCAGGATTGCACACCTCATCTAAAGGTCAAGAAGTGCAGAATACAACATTATTTCCTTAGGCCAGTTATATTCGTTCTACCACACCAGGAGCATAATCATAAGCTTGAAGTAAAACTTGAGGCTCAATTCATAAGCTCTAGGTAGAGGAAAAAAGTGATTCGCGTCTTGCCGCGACGTTAAATTAAGCGCTTGTTGGGAGGCAACCCAGCTTCACTGCTTTCTTTTTTTTTCTTTTTTTTTTCTTTTTTTGATTGTTGTATTATTATTGTAGTGTTATTTTTTATTTCTCTAGGAGCATGGGAATCAAGGCTATTGGAAGAAAGCAAAAGCAAGTGAGATGGTTAGAACAAAGTGTGGGGTGTCCGCACAAAGAACCAAGTATGGGAGAAGTCTTAGTACCCCATGAGCTGCTAATGCTTCGAACTTTGGCCTATCAGGGAGTTTCTTTTACCCTCTTATATTTATGGGTGTGCATTAGGGACACTGCATAATTTTAAGTGTGGGGTGAAGAGACTGTTTGGGGGTTCCAATGCTATTTTAGTTGTATTATTTTATGTGTGTTGAAAAAATTAGGTAGAAATATTCCCTCTTGATTTTTCTTATGGCCACGGTTCTTTTCCAAGGAATGACTTTTTGAACTAGGTAGTAATTTTTTCCTTGTAGGTAGAATTTTTAAAAAGTTTTGGACTTTTCCCGACGATGGACTTCCTAGACAGTTTTTTGAGGGTTTAAAGTCCAAAGGAAAACAAAGAAAAAAAAATTATTTTTTTTTTCATTTTGAACTGATAATGAAATGGTGAGAACTTGAGTATCTATGCTTTTTGACATATTTTATATCGGGGCTTAGAGGGGAAGCTTTTGAACTAAATACTTTCTTCATAATTTTTGTAATTACATCCCTTAAAAATATGTGTGGCTTTGTTTTGACACCGAGGCTCATCTTTTGACTCTTGTGATTAATTCTCATGTACTTCAATTTTATGATGACTGTGCTAGTTGCTTTAACTTGAGAGCCGGGCCTGAGCCGTCCTAAGTGAGTCATGTGCATTGTGTGAAGTGAGATTGTTGTATTCTGTGCCATCCTTGCTAGTCTAGAACTTGCCCCGTATGTGAGTCAAAGAGAAATGATTAAGTGTTGTAAGTTTGGAAAGTGATATAGGCTTTCTTTGATTTACCATTTAGCCTATTTGCCTACCGGTGCTAATACTATCCGTAGTTACCCCTTTTGAGCTTGTAGACATGTTCTTTGACAACCACATTACAAGACGAATCCCCTTTGTTCTTAATCAAATCTTGTTAAACCTTTACCTCCGAAAATACTTAAGTAGCTACAAGAGTAAAGAAAGAGATTGGGTAGGTTTTGGGTGGAACCATAGAAAGGCCGACAATGTACACTTATGTATAAACAAAAAAAGTTACTAGCCAAAATACCAAATTAAGAAGAGTGTCAAAAAAGGAGAAGAAGAAAACACAAAACAAAAGAGAAAAAAAAATGAATAACACCTATCATATCTTTGTCCAGGCTAGTAAATATCGATATATTTATGTGCTTAATGAAAAAGGGCTTAAATGTGCATGGTTTTATGGCAAGACATCGAATTGGTCATGACAAGAAGGTGCTTAAAAGTAAAGTGTATTGTATTAAAGTGCTTAGGAGGGTGAGTCACTATTTTCTCAAATATATTCTACCCATCCATTAGCCTACATTACAACCTATAAAGTCCTACTTGATCCTAGACTTTGCGAGCTTAAATTAGTAGATACTTACACTACAGGCAGGCCTATGGTACAAACTTGGGTGGCATAAGAGTTTCTTTGTGAGAGTGAGCAAATTCATCTGATTTGAGAGTCCTTAAAATATACTTGAACTTATATTGAGTATGTGGACTACTTTCTTTGAGGTTTGTTGGTGAGAGCACGTGATTTGTAAAGGATTGGTAGAGAACTTGATTTTTGAGTTGGCACAAGGAGCGAGTCATAGTGTGTAATGTATTGGAGTCAAGTTTTGAGGCAAGGATGTAGTCACATGAATATTTTAAATAATCTTGGCATGAGTTTAAAATTTGAGAAAATGTATGAAGAGTCCATATGTTGGGTTCTAAGCATTAATATAAACCATTATTATTGGTATGATGCTTGAGTATGTTTTAAAAGGTATTTCTTGCCTTTGAGCTTAATATTAAGTTGCTCAAGTACGAGCAAGATTTTAAGTATGGGGCGGTGGTAAATAATAAAAAGTGCATATTTTGAGTGTATTTGTGTGTTAATTCTTATGTGAGTTGCGGGAGTTCACACCATTTTTTAAGTGAAAATATGCTCATTACGTGTTTCTTATGTATAGGAATAAACTTATGCGGAAAATGATCAAATATGAGAAACATTGGTGAAAAAAGAGTTGAAGAGAAAAGTCTCGGACAGCGAAGCGAGTTTCACTTCGCCAGACCGGGATCGGAGCAGAAGAAACCAGAAATGTCCCTGACAGCGAAGCAAGGTTCACTTCGCCAGACCAGGACCGGAACAGAAAAAAAATTAGCTTTTCTAATCCGAATTAGGAGAAGAAAAATTCGCCCCATACAAATCTTAGTCGCTATAAATACATCTTAAAACGTGCTTTTAAGAGAGACACACCACTTTGGAGAGAGAGAAGACTTTAGGAGTCAAGAACACGCTTGGAGCAAAGAAGGATTCAACTTCAAGTTTTTTCCTCTTTCTTCCTATTTTTTCATTATTATGAATTCTAGTGTTGTATTTTTACATACTAGCATGAATAGATAATTTCCTTATCTAGAATTTTGATGGAACCTTTTGGAGGATGAATTCTTATCACGGTTTTATATAATTGAGCCTTTAAATTTCTTTACTTGTTTAACTACGTGCTTATTTCAGTTAATTAAAGAGTTCTCAATTGATTGTGCCTATTTATTATGTATTATTTAGAAAATGGTATATATTTAGGTAGTTATTGAATGACATCACTCCTAACGTATATCGGGAATAAATATAGAGGGTTTAAAGGTGATATTAGGAATAACGAAGCGATATTAGTGAGCGGTGAATTAGTGTCAGCTAGTGTAGTTCTGAAGAACATGTCTAGCAAATTATGATAATTTTCGGAAGAGAATTATGACACCCGAAGTACTCACGATCGGTAGAGAATACTTAGAAAAACTTATAGGAGATGTAGTGGGAATGATTCCGACGATTGGAAAAATCGTAACCCTAGACCTTTCCAATCGTGTCTCCAACCCTTAGTCTTATTAGTTGATAATTTTACTGCTTTCTAGTATTTGTTAGTTAATTAATTAGAAATAAATATTATAATATTTATAATTAGAAAATTATTTGGACTTGTGTTTCTTGGCGATATTGAACAACTATAGCTAAGCATTAGTTCTCTGTGGGATTCGACTCTAAATTTTCAGACCGGATTATATTTACAGTGAACGCTTATCCTTTTTAGAACTCGAGTTGGGCGTGATCAGACTGCCTCTCAAAACTGTTCAAATTGTACTTGTTTATGCGATGCTAGTAGATTTCGCAAGGTTTAGTTCTTTGATACGTCAAAGATTGATTATCCAACCCTTATTCTTCAATCTTAAGCAAGTTGAAGCCCTTATATGGGTCTTCACAATTTTTATTGCAGCGTTTAAGCTAATTTTAATTTACGGATAATTTCAGAGACCTCCCTCCAGGTTTTGCCCTATCATACTAACATCCCTTGTGGTTTATAATATTATGCCTACCTCCCTTATTTTAATTTTTTTATAATCATTCTTTAAACTCATTTAAAATAAATATAAATAAATATAAATAAAATACAATTTGACAGATTTTACCCTTTTAATGTTAATTTCTTTTAATTATTAATAAACATTATCAACATAACTTACTTAACAAATTCTTTAAAAATAAACCTACACCAATAAGTTAATTTAAATATAGATACATGTGTAAAGCTAACTATTTTGGATGCACGTGTCTTTCCCATTAAACCAAGTAAACTAGTTACTTGTGAAAGGTCTCAGGTAGCTTCTCTGTACCTTTATCAGTTCATCGACGACTTCATTTTTCGCGGCAACCTAACATTTTCCGGCGACCGACATCAAATTTTATAAGAACAACTCCCCAAAAGAGGAAGCTGATGGGAACGACCAGAAAAGATTTTAGTAAGGATATCCACGAACTGAGAAGAAAAAGGATTCAATAAATAGAGAAAAATCATCCAAAATTGTTGGTTAACGACGTCAAATTTGAGTAATATATGCTTCTCATTCATGAAAGACGGGTATGTACAAGGAAAATGAGCTTTTCAACTATTGGACAACGAAATCTAGTGGAATGTGGAAGAGAAATTAGATCTAAGTTTGAATGAATGGTCAATAGGGGAGATGGCTGATGAATTTGCATTTATGAATTGAGAGGAACAAGAATAAGAACGTGGAGGACTTCCCGCTCAAGGAAATGCGTTTTTATTTTTAAGGAAATTAATTGAAAGAAATTAACATTAAAAGGGGCAAATCTGTCAAATTATATTTTATTTATATTTATTTTAAATGAGTTCAACGAATGGTTACAAGAAAATCAAAATAAGGAAGTTAGGCGTAATATTGTAAACCACAAGGTGTGATAGGGCGAAACGTGAAGGGAGATCTCGAAATTATCCGTTTAATTTAATATTATGCAATTAAAAATGAAAAAGTAAAAAAGCAATAGAAGATCTCTATAAACTTGTCATGTTATTTTTTTCTATTGGGTTAGTGGTGGAAGTTTCGTTGAAGATCGGATCCTATGCATCGGTCAGATCCGAGAATCAGACATGAAATATAGTTCAGATTTGTTAAATCGAAAAAATCACAGATGCTGTCGGTGTACTAATAAAGACAAGCAAGCAAATGGCTTTATTGAAATTTTGGATTAGTGTATTAATTATTCGTTAATCATGGAATTGGAATGCTCAAGAGTTAGCCAAAGCAATGATTAATGTGGCACTATTTTGAGACAGCCAAAATCCTACTTTAAGAGAGCTTTTTACTACATTAGGTATTTATTTGGATATAAATATAAATTTGACTCCACGGCATTGGTCTATTGAGGCCCAACTAATTTTTAAGTATTTTGTAGCATGTGATAAAGGATTCGATGTTCAATAATTTATGAAATGTCAAAATTTGAATCATACTATTACGAGTTTAATAAGATTATTGATACATAAAATGTTTCTCTTTCATGGATATTATTTATTATTAATTCTTTTAATATTCTTTCAGAATTATCTTTTATTTCTCTTCAAAAGTTTCACTTAAATAAATTTACATTATCTCTAAATATAAGCTTGTTCCTTTCAATGACAGATATACATCCCAAAACTGATCATATTATATTTCCATATCAACTTTCATTCGAAAACTCTTTTTATATATACATATAGGGTGTGTTTAAAGAAGTAGTCAGCGTAATGATACTTCAAACTGATAGCTTCAAATTCTGCATCCACATAATATGGTTCATTTTTTTCATTTTTTATTTCATCAGTCACTACTATATGCTCAATTAAAAGGTAAAAAATATTTTCTTAAACTAACTGCTTCAAATTCTCAGTGTTTGGATCAGAAGCGGATCTGTGATTTGATGGTTGCGGGTGTCACTGTATTTAATGTAAACTTACTAGTAGTCAAAGAGGTTGAATTTGGGTATACCTGCATTTGGCTGGTTCTCTATATTTTAAATTAATTCAGTTCGGTTTGATTCGATCCATTTTGAGTTAATTTGGTTTGCTTTTACAAGATCTTTTGGTGCATAAATAAACACATGATAACGAAACTGAATATATTTGGTCCTTTCAAGGAAAAAATAATATTAACTAGATAAAAAAAGAAAATTGATTAAAAATTCAAATAAAAAAAATTTGAGATATAGAACAAGAAAACATAGGCAAGTATACTTTTATAATCTAAAGAACTAATTAAAATGAGATTGTATATAGAGAGAAAATATAAAAATGAAGGTAAAAGAAATTAAGAAAAAGAGGAGAAAAGAAATCAATCTAGATAGAAGGAACACAGAAAAGTAAAATTGGATCAATATGAGTGAATGGAGGGAATCGATCTTGAGTATTGGGCTTGGGAAGGTGCCACTAATTATTTATATACGTTTTCTATGTAAAATACTAGTGAAACACCGGTGCATACATGAAATTCTGCCGGACGACCGGGTGGCGTACCACCCTGTCACCTCTACATAGATCCGTCCCTGGTTTGGATGGAGGGTGAATAATATTTTTTGGAAAATAAATATTCATAAAAATTGAAAATATGAGTATTAGTTAGAGTAGTTATATGAAGTTAAAAGCAAAAATATTTCTGAAGAAGACCGGGAATTAAGTTATTTTCTCTCACTCGGTGAAAATTTTTCTAACAATGAAGTATACTAATTGTTACATAATTCATTTCTTTTTGGAGGTGATTATTTAACTGACTACTATTAAATTTCATAAGAGAGACGAGCAACTCTTGGTGCAGTACCACTTGTGATATTAAACAGGTGATTAAAATAAGAGCTTTGGAAATGCTCATGTGACGGCCAATTCTCGGGGACAATGATGAAATGATATAATAAATGTAAAATACTACTCTCAGATATTTAATTTGTACACTGTAAATTTTCAAGGAAAATTTGGATTTGGAGACAAAATACTTTCCAAAAAAACTGGCTTCTTTTCTTTAGAATAATTTTTTAAGTAAATCTTTTCGATATTTATTTGGAGAATAAAATTAGATTTAAATTCACTTTACCCCTTAACCTGTAAGGGTTGGGAAACAGTACCTCCTTCACGTTTTGAATAAGAAAGAGAACCCCCTTGTGTAATAGCTTTTCAGTGAAACAATGTTTTTTAATAAAATCTTTTTTTTTTCAATAGATAATTTTTAGAATAACCAAGTTCTTTTATTATAGCCAAAAGCTCAAGATATGACAAACAATTAGTATCTATATAATTTATGGAGTTTCCCTTTAGCCTTCTTCCCGCATAGTTTAAGATATGATGTAATGCAAAAACGCCTCCATAATAAATTTTTAAATGTGACATTATCAACTATAATTACTGTTTAATAAAGATATTTTATTTTTGATCGAAATAAGTAAAGTTTAATAATAAAGATATTTTTAAAATAGGTAAAGTTTAATAATGGTTTTAGTATAGTAATTTTAATATACAAAGAAAATACATAAATAAATTAACACTCATAGCAACAATTTTTCGTATTATATATATGTCAGAGAATTAACTATTTCAGTGTATCTTTTTCTCTTCAAATTGAAATGCTAAAGCATCCACGGTGAATGTGCGTTCAACATATTTCTTGAATTTTGTATGCAAGATTTTTTCTTTATTGCAAAATTTTTAACAATAGCCTCAATATAATAGAAAATATCTTAAATTTTAGAAGCAAGAAAGACGAAATTCAAGTATTGGTTTGGATGAAAAATATTATACTTCACCTTTGAAAGGATAGAGAAAAAAAAAATCTTTACCTTAAAAAAGAAACTCTCACCAAAACAATATTGCATAAGAGGGTTCCCTTTCCCATTCAAAATGTGAGGGGGTATTGTTTTCCAACCCTTAAAGGTTAAGGGGTAAAATATTATTTTCAAAGACTTTTAAATACTAAAGATTGATAACAATGAGTATTGATTAGTTATACGAAGTTAATAATTGAAATACATGTTATTTGGTTGAACATATCTTCTTTGAAGTGTATTGTGCTTCATTTGGTTACTATTATGTTTATTTGTAGTCTAAGCTTGTAACTTATGCAGAGTTCTTTTAAGAAGAATCACGATTCTTTCCAAAGGTTCTTTTACTAAATACATCAATATGCACAATTACAGTCTTCTTTTAAAACTTTGAAGCTTTTTAATCTGAGCTGTTTTAAACCTGGTTCCTGAATGTCCTCATAACATGTGCGAGCCTTATGGGCACGACTTGATATTCTTTTCGAAAGAAAGAACTGATTACATAAAAAATATACACAAGTAATTGAGAGAGTAGGGATAAAACTCGAGCTATAGCCTACAAAAGAGGTATCAAAGTTACTTTTTCACCAGAAACATGATCTTAGCAGGCAAAATTTATTTGCAGTGATAGGAAAGATCTGTAAACCTATAGAGACAACATAAATACTAACACCTAAACTCTAGGCATACGATCTTTTGGTTGTACATTGGCTAGTAATACACAGAAATAAATTAAGAATCCTCCAGTAAGACATTTTGAATTGATTTTTCTTTCTTCTTTAAGTAGGTAACATAACATAAGATGAAGTCATGCATTGTACCTCTTATGGCACGTTCCTGAACATGTGAATCAGTTTGCCAACTCCCGTGTTTAACTATTCTCACTTTCATCTCTTAACATATCACGCGACATTTACTAGCTTTGCACGTCTAGTTTTGGGGTCAACTTCTACTTGAAGTCCAAGTCGAGCAAGTTCCGGAACATCTGCAGTTCCTTGAAGCTCTAAATCAGCAACAACTCCTTGGTTTTCTGCATTTCCTTCCAATAGGTTCCGCACACACCAGATTCCCCACTCCCTTAAGAAAGGATTATCATCATCTGTAACACACTGTTGTAGCAGTAAAAGGATCCCATTTTTATCTCTAATCTCATCTTGGATGTGCCTTCTCCTATAAGCACAGTTTCCAAGGATGGCAACAATATCTCTCCGGAAACCTTTGTATGGACAACACCTCAATGACGAAGATGCTGCCGCCTCCTTGATCTGATCCTGTGTCATTGCTTTCCTAATTGTCGTTGGAGGTTCAAGACTTCGAAGCAAGTCCAAAAGAAGTTCAATAAGCCCAGAGGAAACTAATATATCCACAACATCCTTTGGACCTTCCTCCTTAGAACTTGTCAGGTGACCACAAGCGCAAATATCTCTCAAGATCACGAGTGAGTATCCTAGAACATCATTAGGAGCAGACCCCGTCGGAAGATCATCTTTCCCTCTGGTTGAAAAGTCAACAACCACTGCAGCACTCTTCAATATCCCAAAGATACTTAAAGCAAAAACATGTGAAACAACAATATGCTCTAATTGCTCATTCAAGATTTCTGAAAGGATACTCAACAGATGAGCTTGCTCACTAACAAACTGGTAAGCTAAATGTGTAATAATATCATTGTTCTCAACATAAGGATGTGAATGTAACTTGAAGAAAATTGATGAAAAGTAGGAGCCTTCGATGCAAATTTTTGAAAGAAGCAACTTCAACCAATCTTCTCTGAGACCAACTGCAAAATGGTATGAAACCATAAGCTAACCATGATTACCAAATAAATAAAAAATGAAAAATACTTTGGATACATTAGAACGACAATATTCACTGGCATTTACCGACTGATGAAGTACATATGATTTCATTAAGAATCGGCAACCCTTGCTCCGAACTTAACTCTGTTAGCAGTCCATCAGTACCTTCACAGCAAGTATAAATGACCATACACAGAGGATCACATATTTCTCTGCTTCTAACTCCAGCAATCTTCAAGAACCTATGAGGAAACAATTGGTACCACACATCACACTGATGTTCTCTCCCAGCTACTGAGTAGTTTCCCAGAAGTTGCAGCCCAATTCGGATAATCTCGCAATCAGGATCAATAGTAAGTCCTACAGAGGTAATAACATCCATGACTGTTTCAACTGCTCTTTGTTCAAGAAAGGCATTTTGATTTCTCATCTCCCCAGCACACATGTTTCTAAGTACCTTAAGAGACAATAAAAGGAGGTGACGCCAAGAGGGGGATAACAGAGACCGACAGAGTTGGAGGACAACAGTGACAACATTCTTAGTGGACAGATCAAACCTTCTATCAGGAACTTTGGCAATTTCTAACAGCTTCTCTAGTGCCTTTTCTAAAGAAGCTGAGTTTGACACCAGTAATAATGTTTTGGTAACATTTTCCGGGACAGAAAGCTCCGGTACAAATTTATCATCCATAACCTAACAAGGAGAGTAGAAAAATAATCAAATGAATGAAGAGTCAGTAAGTTCAAACAACTTTCTCAATTGCCTTCTCGAGGACTTTGGCAAAAAAAAAAGGACCATATTTAAGTCTTTATCCCAACAAAATACATATCATTTCATATCTGCCATAGGGGAAAAAACAAGACTACAAAATTAGTATAAACAGAATCAAATGAATAAGACCACAAAACCCACACAATGCATAAATAGAATTAGCTAAATGCCTGCGAGAAAAAAAAAAGAAAAAAAAAAGGATTTTATCATTGAAAAGGTAAGCCATTGGAATATGAAATGAAAAATGATGAAGGTTTAGCTGCATTTCTTCTTCTAGATATGAAGAAAGTCATATCTAGAAGCAATGCTATTTCTAAGGGTATTCCGGAATGTATTGTGCAAGTACAATCAAAATAAGAATGTTTTACAAGATTGAACTTTGGAAAATTCAGTTCTTCAGGACGAACCATTACTTTATGTAAAAAGTAAAACATCTTCTCCAGAATTGGATAAAAGCATGAAGAAAATCACTTTACCTCATTCTGAGGAAAGAAAAAAAACATACTAAGTAACTTCTTCTCTTTTGTTTCTGAGCTAAAAATCTCAAGAGCTGATCAAGACAATCAAGCCTTATGGAGATCTTCACAATTTGTTTTCCGAATAAAACTTTTTTGCTTATGCCTGCAAGTTCTTTGTTTAAGGAGCTTATGTAATTAAAGAAAAGGAGGCATCTTTCTTGCTCATCCTTAATGCACCAACATATGTCACCTTTAATTGGTGAACTAACAAGACCCTTGCACTGAACACTTACAAAAAGCTCATAGATATGCTGAAGGAAAGATTTTCTATCTTAATGCTCATTTATTCTATTTGACATATTCAGAATTATACCTTAATTTCGAATGACATCTTTTCTTTAATTATTTTAATTATCTCAACTCATAATGCGGAGAAAATGTTTTTGACCAAGTCCAGTTTTACTTCAAAAGCCTAAGAGTTGCAAGAAAGGAATAACCCTTTTATTCATTCTCAAACTTGAGAAATTCTATCGAATGGAAGAAATGATTAGTTGGTTACAAAAGCTATACTTAGAATCTTAATGCAGCGAAAAACAGGCACCTAACATGGAAAAAAAAGAAGAGAAGATAAGATAAGTAGCAATGTAGAACCTTAAGTTTCAAGAACATATCAATTCGATGTAACAGAATACTCAACCACAACGAAGTGGTAGCAGTTATTGCGATAAATAAAAGTGAACCAGAAAGTTATGAAAAAAGAGAAAGTCATATTTCTGCAACAAAAGAACACATTCAAAGGTATTAGCAGTTTGCAATTTAAAGAGGGACAAATGATAAGGGCCCAGAAAGAAATCAAAATTCAAAACCATCCTTTAGATGTTCCAATTTCAAAAAAACAATCATATACCAAATAAAGATATCAGAAAAATCGAGCAGGAGATATTTTTCAGACCCTCTGCAGTTCATATGAATCTTATCACAACTCCTAACAGCTAAAACCCTAAAAGGGACTAGTACATTACCTCAATCAGTAGATAATAAAATAAACGATAGATGAATCTTGGCTTAAATAAATAAGTGTTAGAAATAATTCATAACACTTTCACTGAATGATATATCGTACTTAGGTTGATTTTGATTCTGATATTTTATGTTTGTTCAAGTTGAGTTGAGTTCCGCTCTACAATTAAGGTATTGAATATTCATAAATCCAGGTATTGCATGTTCATACCTCTCTTTACTTTGATTCACATGTCATCTACCTTATTCTGCAACTTCATATTTTATGCCAGGTTGAGAGGGCTGAACTTGAAACTTTTGAGAAGGTGACCATGAAATTGGGATAACTTGAAGTTCTTTCTGCCAAACAAGTAAGCCATGTAAAAAAGCCATCGATGTACATTCTTTTGAATTCATGCTTTATGTGTTATTTAAAATTCAACTGGAATATGTGGTTAGATATTTTGCCTCAGTTAACAACCCTTTCTTTTTTCTTGTTCAAGTTGTAAGAACTTCGTAGTGAGCTTCATTGAATTATATTTTTTTCTAATTATTTAACCTTCCACCCGGCATGACGATTTAGCAACCATATTGCTCTTTAAATTCAGGTCACCTGTTTGTATATTTTTCATTAATCATATTTTATGGCATACGTTCTGTTACTGAGATTTTTCATTAATCATATTTTGTAGCATACAGTCAAGGGACGCTTGAAAGAGAATATAGCCCCACTACACATATATCATAGGAAACCACTGTATGCTGCACTTGGTTTACTGAAGCTAAATGTTTTAGGTTTAAAGTCTAACCAAAAAAATACACCAGTCAGAACTTAAGTTCACACAACCCCAGCTTAATTGAACTCGGCCAAGCATTTTCTCAAACATAATATGTGCGCACTTCAAAAATCCTAGCTCTCACAAATTCCCCTAGAAGTAGCATTCAACAGCTCATCTCAGAAAAAAAACAATCATAAGCACCAACAACAAGGCAAAATATCGGGAAGAAATTCAAACATTGAGCAGAACGGGAAAAGAGAGTTCGGGAAATAGCAAGAGGAGAAGAAAGTTGCAATGAGTGAATAAAATTACAGAGCAAGGGCCAAGAAGAGAGAGTAGTTGTTGCATACCTGAGAATGTTAGGAACGCCAGAGAAGTTGCCGCTTTCTTGAAGAATCCACAGTCATAGAGAGACGGAGAGAGCAGAGTGAGAAAGTTTCGGGAGAACCCTAGCGAGCAGCGGCTAGCGTTAGAAAGTTTCCAACTGGGGAAGCCGGGAAGGGAGGAGAAGTGGAGAACCTTAGCACGCGGCTGCTAGAAACAATGGGAAGTGGCGAACTGCCGAACTTGGAAAGGGATGATATGGAAATATTGAAAAAATCAGGGCGTTTGGACATAAGAATTGTAAAATTCCAAAAAAAAATGAAATTTTTTTCGAGTGAAAATGTTATTTAAAAATTAGAGTTATCTTTGGACATAAATATAATTTTTGAATTTTTTTTTTGGAATTTTTATGAGTGAATTGAACGAAAATTTTGAAAAATAACTTTTTAGATTTTTTAAATATTTGAAAATTTTCAAAATTTATTTTCAAGTAAAAATTAAAAATTTTATAACCAAACACTTATTTCGGAAAAAAGTGAAAAAATTATTATGTCCAATCGGGGTCTTAGTATTAACACCAAAATACGGAATTAATTTCGATCCGGTCCGTTTTTTCATATTTCGGATTTAATGCTCAACTAAATTTTATGTTTATAGAGATTTGGTTCGTCAAAATTATAGCTTATCTCAGTTCCCACACTTAACTTATCAATATTATCATATTTAGCCTATGATGTTGCTTCAAGTCCTAAGGAGAATTTAGTAATTCTCGTTAAGGTTGATGAAAATGCATGTGATTTATTTCGATTTGTTTTAACATTATTTCTGTAGCGACCCGACCGATCGTTTTGCTTTCTAGATCACCATTCTCCTAACTAAGACTCCCCGTATGTTCTTTTACTATTTTATGACTTGCGGGGATGGTTAATTCGGATTTGGATGGGTTCGGGTTGAAATCGGAACATTTAGTTCCTTAATAGTGGCTTAAAATGGTTAAGTTTGACTTAAGTCAATAATTTTAGTAAACGACCTCGGAATCAGGATTTGACGGTCCCAATAGGTTTGTATGATGATTTTGGACTTGGGCGTATGTTTGGATCGGGTTTCGAATGACCCGGGAGCGTTTCGGCGCTTAATATTGAAAGTTGGCGCATTGAAGGTTTGCAAGTTCTTTATGTTTGGTTTGGAATAGGTTTTGGTGTTATCGAGGTCCGTTTGAGATTCCGAGCTTGGGAATAATTCCGTATGGTGATTTAAGGCTTGCACGCAAAGTTTGGTGTCATTCCGAGTAGTCTAAGTATGATTCGGCGCGTTTGGGGGTGCGATTCTTAGTTTTGATGTTGTTTTACGCGTTTCGAGAGTTCAAGCAGGTCCGTATTATGATTATGGACTTGTTAGTGTATTTGGACGGGGTCTTGGGTGGCTCGGGTGAGTTTCGGACCGCCCAGAGCTAAGTCCCAAAAATCTGGTGTGCTGGTTCTAGTTTCCTTCTTCGCGATCGCGAGGACTGTGTCGCGTTCGCGGAGAAGAAAATTTAAGGGGCTTAGATTTGCTCTATGCGTTCGCTACCCCTTGCCCGCATTCGCGAAGGTATGGGACCTTTGGCCTTCGCGTTCGCGTGAAGGGGGCCGCGTTTGGGGAAAGGCAGTACAGCAGGTTCATCCGCCTATGATTACAACACGAGTTGCCGCACCAGCTGTCCGTCTGCCAGAGGTTGAGGGCAGGTGGGTAGGGGCCGTCCAAGAGATGGAGGCCAGTCAGGTGGCGCTCCAGCTAGGTTTTATGCCTTTCTAGCTAGACTAGATGTAGTAGCCTCAGATGCAGTGATCACAAATATTATTTTGTCTACAGTATGGATGCTTCGGTACTATTTGATCCAGGGTCTATGTATTCATATATTTCATCTTTGTTTGCTCATTTTTCGGGTGTTCCTCGCGAGTCCTTGTGTACTCCTATATATGTGTCCACTCCAGTGGGCGATTCTGTTATTGTGGATCAGATCTACCGGTCATTTATCGTGACTTTCTGTGGTTATGAACTAGAACAGATCTTCTGCTTCTCGATATGACCGACTTTGAGGTCATCTTGGGCATGGATTGGTTATCTCCATATCATGTCGTCAAGACTGTTACATTGGCGATACTAGAGTTGCCTAGATTGGAATGAAAGGGTTCATCTGCCAGTGCATCTAGCCGGGTTATCTCTTTCCTGAAGGCTCGACATATGGTCGAGAAGGGTTGTTTGTCTTATCTAGCTTATGTTCGGGATACTGCTGCAGAGACTCAGGTGATTGATTCAGTACCTGTAGTTCGGGAGTTCTCCGTTGTGTTTCCTTCTGATCTACTATGCATGCCACCAGATCGTGATATCAATTTCTGTATTGATTTGGCTCCAGGTACCCAGCCTATCTCTATTCCACCGTACCGCATGGCTCCGAAAGAGTTGAAGGAGTTGAAAGAGCAGCTTGAGGAGTTCCTAGCAAGGGGGTTCGTCAGACCCAATATGTCGCCTTGGGGTGCACCGGTGTTGTTCGTGAAGAAGAAGGATGGGACTGTGCGGATATACATTGATTACCACCAGTTGAACAAAGTTACCATTAAGAACAAGTACCCGTTGCTGTGTATTGATGATTTGTTTGACCAGTTGCAGGGGGCAGGGTGTTCTCTAAGACCGAATTGAGATCGGGGGAATCATCCGTTGAAGATTCGTGATTCGGATGTTCCGAAGACGGCTTTCCGTACTAGATATAGCCACTATGAGTTTTTAGTGATGTCCTTCAACTTGACCAACGCCCCGGCGGCGTTTATGGATTTAATGAATCGGGTGTTCAGGCTATATATTGACTCGTTTGTCATTGTCTTCATTGATGACACATTGATCTACTCGTGTAGCATGGAGGAGCACGAGCAGCCTTTGAGAGTGGTGCTTCAGACCTTACGGGAACATAAGTTATATGCTAAGTTCTCCAAATGCGAGTTCTAGTTAGATTCTGTGGCATTCATGGGCATATTGTATCAGGCGAGGGTATTAAGGTAGATCCCAGGAAGATCGATGCAGTTCAGGGTTGGCCTCGTCCTACCACAACGACCGAGATCAGGAGCTTCTTGGGGTTAGCAAGTTATTATCGCCGATTTTTGTGGAGGGTTTCTCATCTATTACAACACCTTTAACTAGATTAACCCAGAAAGATGCTCTGTTCCGATGGTCCGATGATTGCAAGGCGAGCTTTCAGAAGCTCAAGACCGCATTGACTATATCACCGGTATTAGTGTTGCCTTACAGTTCAAGGATGTATACTGTGTATTGCGACGCTTCACGCGTTGGCGTGGGTTGTGTATTGATGCAGGAGGAGCGAGTTATTGCATATGCTTCACATCAGCTGAAGCCCCACGAGAAAAATTATCCCGTACATGATTTGGAGTTGGCTACGATAGTTCATGCTCTCAAGATCTGGAGGCATTATCTTTATGGGGAGTCCTGTGAGGTTTACACCGATCATCGCAGCTTGAAGCATTTGTTCAAGCAGAGGGATCTCAATTTGAGGCAACGTAGGTGGCTCGAGTTACTAAAGGACTATGATATTACCATCCTTTATCATCCGGGCAAGGCGAATGTTGACGGTTCCAATAGGTTCGTATGATGATTTTGGACTTGGGCGTTTGTTCAGATCAGTTTCAGATGACCCGGGAGCATTTTGGCGCTTAATATTGAAAGTTGGCGCATTAAAGGTTTTCAAGTTCTTTAAGTTTGGTTTGGAGTAAGTTTTGGTATTATCGAGGTCCGTTTGGGATTTCGAGCTTGGGAACAGTTTCGTATGGTGATTTAAGACTTGCACGCAAAGTTTGGTGTCATTCCGAGTAGTCTAAGTATGATTCGGTACATTCGGAGCAAGTTGAAAACTTAAAGTTCAAAATTTGATTCAATTTGATTTTAGGGTGTGATTCTTAGTTTTGATGTTATTTTACGTGTTTCGAGAGTTCAAGCAGGTCTGTATTACGGTTATGGACTTGTTGGTGCATTTGGACGGGGTCCCAAATGGCTCTGGTGAGTTTCGGACCGCCCGGAGGTAACTCCCAAAAATCTGGTGTGCTGGTTTTGGTTTCCTTCTTCACGATCGCGAGGGCTGTATCACGTTAGCGGAGAAGAAAATATGAGGGGCTGAGATTTTCTCTATGCGTTCGCGACCCCTTGTCCGCGTTCGCGAAGGTCTGGGACCTGTGGCCTTCGCGTTAGCGTTAAGGGCCCCGTGTTCGCGTAGGGAGAAAGGCCTAGGGGTGTGAGCTCGTTCCTCTTCGTGTTCGCGAGCTGGACCACGCGTTCGAGAAGCTCAGGCTTGTTAGCCTCCGCGTTCGCCTATGGGTCCTCGCGTTCGCGATGACCTTTTTCCTGGGCCGGGGCATCTTGCCTTCGCGATCGCGATGGCTTTTCCACGACCGCGAAAAATAAATGTTTGGGCCGTGTGTTTTAAAAATCGGGGCTTAGGCTCATTTTCTTCATTTCTCTCACGTGTTGGTCGAATTTAGAGCTCTTTGAAGAGGGGTCTTCAACTATCACTTTGAGATAAGTAATTTCTATACAATATGAGTTTAAATCACGCATTATGGAAAGATTTTAACATAGAAATTGTGAAAAATTTAGGAGATTATTGAAAAATCTATATTTTGATAAAAATGGGATTAAACCACGAAAATAATTATGGAATTGGGTAAAAATTATATATTTGAGTTCGTGAAGTTATGGGTAACATTTATCTTCAAAAATTTCTGGAATCCGGGTACGTGGGCCTGGGGTGAATTTTAGGAATCTTCCAATTTGGGCTGGGTAATTACTCTAATAGCTAAATTATGAACTTTTTAGTGTATATTGATTAATTTATATAATATTTGGCTAGCTTCGGATTGTTCGGCACCAAGTTGAGGCTTTAGAGTGAATTTGTGGGCCGGAAAGTGAGTTTTGGGACGAGGTAAGTCTCTTGCCTAACCTTATAAGAGGGAATTTATCCCGTAGGTGTTTTAAATTACTATTTGCTCCTAATTGTGGGTGCTACGTAAGCACGAAGTGACGAGAGTCTGTGCATAGCTACAAATCATGCTTATGTCCGGGTAGTTTTAGGACCCTATCATGAAATTACTTGTATTGTTTGCACTCATTAATTTAAGTGCTTAAATTATATTGAGACTTGATAAAGGATTCGTAAGACAGAACTTCACTTACTTTAAGTTTTGGCGAGTTACTTGACCGTTGATAGAAATTGTGCCTCTTGTGTGTATTAGTCTTGTGATAACCGTTAAATCGAATATTCATAGAGTATTCTCTCTTCTTGTGGAGCGGGTCGAACACTTCGACAGTAGAATAGATGCATCTATGATTCACGTCGATCTACCCTCAGCAGTGTACACATTATTATGGATCGGGCCGTACTACCTCGGCATAAATCGTGCGTGATAATGCTCGGAGTCCGATTACACTTGATATTATTTTTATGACTTGAGAAATTATAATTTATTTGATGGCCCGTAATTGTTGAAGTTAGTATGTGTCAGTGGAGATTTTAGATTGACTGTTAGTTAAAGAATCACTTATTTGTTGTTTGTTATTGTGTTATTATTATTATTGATGTATTCCATGCCTATTTAGAATTTCTGTAATTAATTTATTGGCCCATAGTAAGTGTCGATGTCGACCCCTCGTTACTACTTCTTCGAGGTTAGACTGGATACTTACTGGGTACATATTGTTTATGTACTCATGCTACACTTCTGCACTAATCGTGGAGGATCTGAGGCAAGTGCATCTGGCAATCATTCAGGCGTGCACCCCCATTACCTCGAGGCCTAGTAGTGAGCTGCTCTCTGAGTCCGTTCTGCAGCACCCCTAGTCTCTCTTTTGTATTTACTTTCTGTCTATCTTATTTCAGACAATAGCATATGTGTTTTGTATATTCTACTAGTTGTTCATACACTTGTGACACCGAATTTTGGGAACATGCTAGTAGACACTTTATGGTTTTGAGTATTTATTTCACTATATTTACTCTCTCATTTGTTTATGTTTTACCTTACTATAATTTCTCACTATTCATTTACTTAATAAATAAAAATTAACTACTTTTAAATTATTAAAAAGGAACAAGTACATGAATAGTTCACTGTTGGCTTGCCTAGCAGCGACGTTGGACGCCATCACGGCCTATAGGAGAAATTGAGTCATGAAAATTTGGTACTACTCCTCCCTAAAATCTTAAATGTTGGACATTTAGTGGAAAATAATTTTTGAAAATATAACTTATGCTATACTCCCAAAAGAATTCTTAACAAGAGTTTAGACACGTGACAACTTAGGTTTATGTCAACTTATCACTGTTTTTTACGTATATTTTTAACATCTTTAAGTAAAATTGATAACGAATTCTTACTTAATTTACTAGATTTAAGGTTTATGAGCTTGAAAGAATAAGGAGAATGCAAAATGATAGAGAAAAAGTCAAGAAAAAGACATATTGCTGAGTAAAATAAAGCCAAGTAGATTGATGAAGAAACAAGGAAGAAGTACAGGAATGTGGATGGCACACATACATGAAATGAGTCTAGAACTAAATGTGGTTGTTTTGGACAAGTAGGACCAAAATAAGTGTAAAAAAGAAAGAGTGACATATCTATATATATCGCTCTTTTAAAGAGCGCTATACTTTAACGTCTGTTTTGGACATTAAGGTATAGCGCTCTTTCAAAGAGCGTTATATGTAAAAACGCCTTTAATAAAGGCAATATACCTGGAAGCTGATAAGACAGGTATGCATAACGCGATATATAAAAGCGCTATATGTATAACGCTTTTATATACCGCGCTATACATACATAAAAAATATTCCCCTTCCATTTCCCCCACGTTTTGAACCAGAAGCTCCCTCTCCCATTTTTAAAAAATGTTCCAGCGCCCCCCCCCCCCCTCCCCCATTAACTAGATAAAAAAATCGAGTGGACCCCACCCGTCCCACAAAAAGTAAAGAGTATTGATCCCACATCCTAGTTAAGTCTTCTCTTGTTGTGGGTTGCTTGTTCCGGACTCAAATCTTCAATTCTTCAACTTTTCGAAAAACATAAATCGAGGTATTCCGATTTAGTTTATGTCGAAACTCGTATAAATAATACATATTAGTTATTTTGAATGTGTTCCATATTGTTTTGTATTTTTTTGCGATTAAACTGCTATATTATTTTTATCCGGACTAAGATATTAGTGTTCTAAAACAACATGTAAAAATTGAGAAATTATTATTATTTATTAATAAAAATGTTAATAAATTACTTTTACTGTTTTATATGTATTTTCGTGAATATTTTGTGATTAAAATGTATTTGTTGTTTTTATCTAGTTTAGATTATTTATTTGCTTAAAGACTAGTAATATAGTGCCCTTTTAGCGTAGTAAAATGTAGAGCCTTTTAGTATCCCTGTTGTTTAAGTATCTCTTATACTGATATATCAAAGACAAACTCTGTCCAATTTACAAAAGTTAATTATTTAATTTACAAACAAACATATATAATTATAAAACTAACATGTAAAAATAATAAAACTAACACATACAAGAATTCAAGATAGTTTGGTACTACTGGGCCTCAAATATCGAGCCTGGAACCCATATGTGAATATTATATCCAATTAAATATTGTATAATTATAAAAATTAATTATTTAATTTACAATACAAACATATAAAATTATGAAACTAACATGTAAAATAATAAACACTAACACATACAAGAATTCAGGATAGCTTGGTGCTACTGGGTCTCAAATATCGAGCCTGGAACCCATAAGTGAATACTCTATCCAATTAAATATTGTATAATTATAAAAATTAATTATTTAATTTACAAAATAAACATATAAAATTATGAAACTAACATGTAAAATAATAAAACTAACACATACATAAATTCAGGATAGCTTGGTGCTACGGGGCCTCAAATATCGAGCCTGAAACCCATATGTGAATACTTTATCCAATAAATATTATATAATTATAAAAAAATAATTATTTAATTTACAAAACAAACATACAAAATTATGAAACTAACATGTAAAATAATAAAATTTGACACATAAAAGAATTTAGGATACCTTGGTGCTATTGGGCCTCAAAAATCGAGCCTGGAACCCATATGTTAATACTTTGTCCAATTAAATATTGTATAATTAAAAAAATTAATTATTTAATTTACAGAACAAACATACAAAATTATGAAACTAACATGTAAAATAATAAAATTGACCCATACAAGAATTTATGATAGTTTGGTGCTACTGGGCCTCAAATATTGAGTCTAGAACCCATAGATATATACTCTGTCCAATTAAATATTGTATAACTATAAAAATTAATTATTTAATTTATAGAACAAACATACAATTAATGTTGTTTAATTTACAGTAGACGACATGGACGTGCCGCCTATGCATCCCGAACTTTTCTGCGATGAGCTATTAGTGTTACAGGGCGATCATAGGTCCGTCCACACATGGGAGGGAGAGTTACTGGCCCAGATTCTCCGCGCCAGGAGAGTGGACGACATTCAACCTGCCCATTGGCGAGGCCACCATCACACTGCAGGATGTGGACGTTTTATATGGGCTGCCCATTAATGGACTGCCTGTTGCACTGCCTCAGGCCATAAGAGAGATGACGCGTGGGCAATATTTGGACATGCTGCAGCAGCTCACTGGTTTCAGGCCACAGGATGAGACTGCACACTCAGGGGCCAGTCGCATGAGTTTGACAGCTATTCGACAACATATGGAGATATTGCACCCCAACATCACTGGCGAGACAGATGATCTGTATATTCGCTGGTATACGAGGTTGCTGCTGCTCCTTATGTTTGGAGGGGTCTTGTTCCCTAACACTTCGGGGAACCTAGTCAGCTTGAGATTTCTTCATCATCTTCAGCGGCTAGATGATTTATCCCAGTACAGCTGGGGTGCTGCTGTTCTTGCCTACTTGTACGGGCAGATGTGTCGGGCGAGCATGGGCACCCAACATGACGTATGTGGATTTTTGTCGCTGCTATAGGTGATAACATATTCGAATACTCTATTCATTATAACATATCTAGTAAAAATTTATCTTAAATTTTACGTCAACTTTGTATGTTAGGTTTGGGCCTGGGAGCGGTTCCTGCAGTTGCAACCACCTCTACCATAATTACCTCCGGATGTACCACCTCTGTTTCTCCCTCTAGCTAGGAGGTGGGTTCTCCGGCGGGGATATATACATATCTATGAGGCTCAGCATAATCTCCCCATTTGCAGCGATTTGTTGGATATGTTGGAGAAGACAACACACATAACATAGTATTTAACCGCGCTATGCTAACACATAACGTAGTATTTAACCGCGCTATATATATTCACATATTTATCAAAAATCTTCCTCCTCTGACAGTATAGTTTTCTAATAATAATTTTAGCGTGAAATTCGAAGGTCTACTAAAAAAAATTTTATTTTTTAATCCAATACTATTTTTGATTACATGAACGGGAGGGAGAAATTCATTAATTTACTCAACTGAAAAAAGACCATTATCAATAAGATTTAACAATAATGGAAACATAATTTTATTTGATACATCTTGCAACATAAACAAGTACATACACTTATTACAACTACATTACGAAACCCAGTTACTACGTGTATCCTTGATATTTGGGTACATTAGAAGAACTCCCACCAGGAGATGGATTACCACCGCCACCCAAACCAGCCGAAGGACATTTTCGACGGTCATGTCCTGTTTGCGAGCATATACCACATTTGCGCGCATAAATGGTATCGCTAACATCCATTTGGTTCTGAATACGCGTTCTCTTCTGCACCTGTATTCGACACAAAAACTCCTTGTTACACACCATTTTAAATGGTTCCGACGGTCAATAATGCTCAGCACCCACTGGCCACTATAGGTGTTTAAGTATGCAGCAACACTATATTGTTTATCAACGTAGCTGGTTGGCCCTAAACCAACATGTTGAAAGTACCTATTGGCATGTGAGAATGTCATGTGGTAGATGGACCATTTCCCACAAGAGCATAACCTTGTAGATTCATTTATGGTATGTACATTATTCCCCCGGTTTTGATGGATAGCGGTGCAAACTTCAAAAATATTTCTGTCCTGATCATACTGTAAAAATAAATGCCAATGTGCACGCCGCTTGTATTTCTCAAATCTCTTCATCGGCAGTGGTATAAATTTAACACCTCTTTCCATCAATGATGTTGCAGCTGCAGCCCTTTCAACAAACCTCTCTGCCATATGCTTGAACGACATGTGCACCATGGTAGTGACAGGCAATCCTCTTGCCGACTTCAATAACCCGTTGAAAGACTCTGACACATTTGTAGTCAGAATTCCCCATCTTCTTCCACCATCCACATGCAAAGTCCACATGTCAAGCTCATATCGCATCAACCAACGATAGGCTCTCTCGTCTTCCTGCCTGATAGATTCCATGTGCCTCCGGAATTTATGCTCTTGGTGGTATGTTGCTGCCATTCACATCAAATCATGCAGATTCTTGTTGGGATGTGCCTTATGAAAATTGGCCTTCAGGTGCCTCACACAGTAACAGTGGTAGGCATAAGGTTCTTGCCATGCAGGCCAATTCTCTACAGAACTTAAGATACCACCATGCCGATCAGATATTAGACAAATACTGGAACGCTGTTTGACAACATGCTCTTTCAAATGATTCAAAAACAGCGTCCACGTCTCTTGGCTTTCATTGGCATAAATAGCAAAAGCTAGAGGAAATATTTGTCCATTAGCATCTACTGCAACGACGATCAACAACTTGATATCATACTTTCCATAGACATGAGTGTTGTTTATGGATATTACCGGTCGGCAATGCAAAAAACCATCAATTGCTGGTTTAAATGCCCAGAACACGTAATTGAATATATATTCTGGTCTTCTCGGACTCCGCTCAAGCTTCCATTCAACAACCATCCCGGGGTTAAAGTGTTGCAGTGCGGCTATGTACCTGGGTAGAGCTGCAAATGACTTATCCCAGTTACCATAAATAATTTCAAACGCACGTTTGCGCCCGAGAAATGCCTTTCTTTTGGTAATGATATGGCCATATTCCTAGTGGACTGATGTAATGCACTCTTTGATTTTATACCTTATGGACGCTTCAAGGTGTGGAATAAGGACAAAAGAAATCAAGTCAATATCCAAGTTGTAGTGATTCCCATTGAATGTGTCCATTTCACATCTGTGGGTGGGAATATATTTACCCACTTTCCATAGACCTGTGTTCTTCTTGCTCACACGCAGAATCCAATGACTACCCGTAAACCATCTGCAGGAAACAGCCTTGTATACATCCGGAATTGACTCCCATACCGTCATCTCACGACACTCTTTTATGCTGTATATTTTTGCCTCCCTGCTTAGGCGCGCTTTATCAGGAAAAAACATGCCCTTTGCCAGCACCGTTGGTCTAGAATCATCCCACATTGCTGTCCGAATTTCATCAAAATCCCTTGTGAGAGCATCCACATCCGGCATACTTGGCAAATGATCAAGGTAGGGAATCTTCCTTGAATGAAACGGCACTTGGGACTCGTACACTCTTGGTCTAACGGGGGTGGAGCATACTCCTTCATCAAATCAAGTCCTTCATTCTCTTCCTCCTCATCACCATCCTCACGAGGGAAGGGTGTGTCATCTCCGGAATCATCGGCATTATTATCATAATCACTGTTCTCTTCCTCACTCTGTGCATCTGCCAGATCCCGATTTAATATGTCGTCTTCGGGCAATTAAGTCAGGACAGGTGGTTCAACTTGCTCGTTTTCACTGCACAAACAACAAAATAATAACCTACTCAAATTAATAAATACTTTCCATATAGTTGTATCACTTCACTTGCAAGTCGTAATGTGTTGACATTCCTTGATGGACATTATCCTATTGGTGATGACTCCCGAATGGACCGCCATGATCCAACACACCAAAATTACGCATATTCTAACTAGGCGTGGGTTCATAACTTGTAAAAGTCATATCTGGCCGGTACCCCCTGTGGAATATATGAGTGGTAATACAAATTCAATACAACAAAAATATACATCGTAACACTAAGGAAAATTAAAGTTTACCACTCGTCTTGTGGATTATGTAAAGCAGGAGAGAAATTATTTCCTCGCTCCTCATTCGCCTGTGTTGATAAGTTTAAATCAGGCTAAACTCTTTCAGCCGAAACCTGTCCGGCAAAAACTGCTCCAGAATAACCACCCGACGACTGAGGGTTATCCCTACTATGTTCAACCTCATTATTGCGAATGTCTTCGACCTTGACGTACATTTCCAACATTTTTATCACAAGAAATTCCCGGTATTCATCCGAAGTCCTCAAAAAATCCCTCAAAGTTTCATCATCGTCGATGTTAAACTCAGCATAACAAGTAACCCCTTGCGGAGTGATGAAATACGGATATCTTCCGGTTACTTAAGGTTCACCGAACGTTTCCTCACACTCATTTTTTTTACATAACAACGATATCAATGTATCGTACTCCATTGTAAGTGACAACTTAACATGACACTGTGGAGATAAACTATAGTTCACAGTGTTATTCGCTACCACAACCTCACCCCCCCTCTCCCCCAATATAATGAAACCCTTACTTTTCGCTCTTCAGACATTATGAAAAAATGCTTGAGAATTTAACAAGGAAAAAAATTTTAACAGGAGTTACGAATATTTCTGAATGGATTTTTGTAAAATCCTAACGCCTTTAAATAAGGCAATGCCTAGCTCGGGGGGGCTGAAAAATAGGTATAGCGCTCTTTATAACTGCGTTATACATATATAGCGCTGTTTCGAAAGGCGTTATATGTATAACGCTCTTTTAAAGAGCACTATACTTTAACGTCCAAAACGTCCGTTAAAGTATAACTCTCTTTAAAAGAGCGTTATATATAGTTAGGTAACTCTTTTTTACACACATTTTCGTTTTTTTTTGTCAAAAAGAACCACAAATGGGTTCTGGACTCTACATGAAATACGGATCAAGCCAAGCATAAAGGAGAAAATTAGACCGGGAAACTGTATATGGTAAAATATGATATGACACGTGGTCATCTAAAGGAATGACACAGGGAACCCAAAATGGGGATGGCCGAAGACCGAACGCAGCTATTCCGCTTGTCACCGGAAGAGATAACGTTCACAAAGGTTTATTAAATGTTCTGCGCCCGGTAGAATTTAATAAAGAATATTCTGCAGTATTAAGGACGACGACCCGTTACAGAGAATTTGGTATTTATGTTCACCGTTACATCTTCATCAATGACCCTCATAATTGACATTAAAGGAGGACACGATCCTAGGACCTCCTTCCCTAGATACAACTATAAATAGTGAACCCAGTTATCATTGTAAAGGACACAAATTTTTTGGCTAACTTATACTACATTCTATACAAAGCTTAATATAATTTTACTTTCTCGCTTTTTGATCTCATCATTGTTCTGCCCAAAAATCTTGTTCCCGAAAATATCATTTCTGCCATTTCATCTACATTCTGAGGCTAAGTATTGTATAATTCTTCAATTATTTTATTATTTCAGGATCAAATTAGTTCACTTGTCTAGAAATTACGTATAAATTCAAATATACTGTATTACGGGTAAACAGTTTGGCGCCCACTGTGGGGCCTAGACAGTCGTGTAATTAAGTTGATCCTTGCCTTTTTTTTACTAACGTTCTTAGATTATTTTGTCTTAGAAAAAATCATAAGAAATGGCAGATATTACCGTTAACAACGCACATAACCCTGAGATTCGAGGAGATCAGTCTCACTTCGAGGACTCAATCAGTGACATCCATAATAGGGGGAATGACGCCACACCGATGCATGACAGGCAGTATCCTCGACAGGGTCAGGAGGCAACTCCCGATGATGCTGATGAGGAATACGTCGTTGACACGGTAGGGGTCTTGCAAGAGCAACAGGCGATCCTCCTAGGCCATCTCACGCGGCAGGACAATGTTATTATGGAGTTGAAGCAGGCACTGTCGAGGGCTTCGAATAATGAAAACAAACGAGATCCAATTCCTCCCAGTGTCCCCGCAAATCAAACCACGCAGAAGGTCGACAACAACACTCCCAGGGGTGAAGTTGGCTCCGACGGAGCTGGGGGAGAGCGGATCCGGTCTCAATAACGGGAATGATCCTTTCAAAAAAGGATCCATGTACACTGCCTGAATAGCAGTTTCTAATCAATTCATTCTATGAGATTTTATCCAACTTTTTAGCTTCTTGAATAGCAGTGACTTTCATCTCCCATGAAGCAGGAAAGATCCATAACACTTTGCTAATAAGTTCTTCAAAGATAAACACTTTTCCAAGTGACTTAAATTTGTTTGTGATAATGGTGAACCTTGTAATCATTTCCTGAATAGCCTCGAAATCTTTTACTGAGAACTCATAGTTTCTTATCATCATTTCAATTTGTGACTTCTTCACCTGAGTCTGTTTGAAGAGCATATCAAATTTCTTCAGCATTTGAGCATGCAAATATTCTGTTGTACTCATCATCACCAAGGGCGCATATGAAAAATTTCTTGGCTTTTGTATTCTTTTTTATTATTTGGGAACATCCACTTTCTACTAATTTTGTTTAGTGGGAACAAGTTTAGTGGGAACAAGAGGACCTCAATTGACTATGATCTAAAGTTTATAGTCTTCAGTTTTTAGGAAATCCTCGATCGATGGCTTTCACCAATTGTAGTATTGGCCATTGATCAGTGATAGTCTAGTAGTAGACCATACTACATCAATTTCGGGTAATACACTCATCTTTCATGATCTCTCAAGATATTAGCCTGATATGGGAGAATCTGCTCAGCTACTAATTGTTAATTTGGGTGCTTCCTAGAATTTTCCTGATTCCTTGATCTTATACATAGTTTTTTTTAAGTGCATTGAAAACTAAAGTAAGAATACGTAAAGGACACAAAATTTAACGTGAAAAATTACCTAGCTCAAAAGGTGCAAAAATCACGACGTATCTCGTAGGATTTAACTTTATAATTCCATTAGAATAAATGAGCCAAAAATATTCAAATTACAACTCTTGCAATCTAAACTTAACACAATTCCAGACTCTTAACAGCTTCACGACTGTCTCACATTTGCAAGTCACTCTAACTTGTAATTGTGAAAGTAAAATAACTAAGACAAATATACTTTTTAATAGAAGATAAAATTACAACTGAATAGCCTAATATAGATGAACTAGATTGGTTCAAGTTGCATACATAATTGCAAAGATCAAGTACTATAGTTGTTCTTCACACACTCGAAGAGTGGACTGGGATTAAGCACTTCAAGAGTATTGCTTGAAATCTGCTTGTTCTCAACATTGCACGAGCTTTCGGCGTATGTGAATCACTTTCCTGCAAGACCAAGGAAAAGCATATATAGTCACATGTTAGTCAATCAAATGAATCTGGTAACCAAGAATCTCTAAGTCCTAAATATGGTAGGACTCTAATTCCGCATGAGGATCTTTTCAAGATATATATGCTACAAGCTGTCCCTGAGATAATAAAAAATATTAGCACAATATACTTAAATATCTCAGTTGATCAGAATAGTGACAGTCTATTGTATATAAATTGTGTAGTGGCAGTCTATTTAATATATATTTTGTATAATGACATTTGAAAAATTAGATCAATGGACTAAAATGCGCTGATATGGTATATTTTTTTACAGTTATATATACTGGAGATCTTTTCCTAAAATATCATCAGTCCAAAGGAGTTACCTACTCAACTTGTGAGACCTTGATTCTTAGCACATGTTCATTGCATATTTTATTAATCATCAAAACACATATAACTCAAACAAATACAAAAGATAAGAGGCTCCAATTTTTTAGCAAACTTCATTTGTAACCATCAGGGAAACACCAATTGCAATAGGTAGCCACAAAATAAACCATACAATTAATAGCCCAAAACCAATTACAAGGGCTAGCCCAAAACCATCCTTACTCCGTTTATCTCTTGAGCGTATGATTTTCATGGTAAGAAAATATTTTCTCCAACTAAAAGGAATTTTCTAGTAATTTTTTGGGATGCTTGATTTATCATTGCCAAATTGGTACTGATCCAGAAAGATTTTTTTAGTTAACCATGATTTAAGGGGTGATTTTACTTAAAACAAATATTGAACCCTTAGATCTGGAAATGAACAGGTGTGATAAACATAAACGTGTACTTGGCAAACTGGAGGACGCTGTAATGGAGGGAGCCTAACAAATGGGTTAATTTTCTCATTGATTTAACTTGATTAACATGTTTATTAACATCATATCATCCTACCTATTGGACACCCACAATAGCGGGTTAATTTGCAAGTAAGCTAGCGTTCAACCCAACCTAACATGTAGTTGGGGGGCATAGGGAGGCCTAGAATTTGGAAGAGAACAGTGGTAAATCAGACTTGAGCTTCTGAGTATCTGATTACACATTATTTAACTTATATATACTGTAAAACAATATAGCATATCAGCGCATTTTAGTCCATTGATCTAATTTTTCAAGTATCACTATACAAAATATATACTAAATAGACTGCCACTACACAATTTATATATAATAGACTGTCACTATACAAAATATATACAAAATAGACTGTCACTATACAAAATATATACTAAATAAACTGTCACTATACAAAAAATATATAAACTAGACTGTCACTATACAAAAAATATACAAAATAGACTGTCACTATACAAAAATATATAAAATAGACTATTACTATATAAAAATATACTAAATAGACGGTCACTATACAATTTATATACAATAGACTGTCACTATACAAAATATATACAAAATAGACAATTCGGGCTACTAGATGTAATATGTTTGGGTCGGAGGGCCATTTCGTGTCAATAAAAAAAATATGGGCTATTAAAATTTTGATGGGCTATAGAGGGTAGTTTTCTTAATTTTTCAACTAAGAAAATATCCGGTTGGGTATAAAATAATATAATTCATGTGAAACCCCCATTTTCATTTTTCATGTGATTTTTTAATTAAATTTTCAATTAGAACCAAGAATTATTCGTTGTAACGACCCGGTCGGTCATTTTGAGAATTAACATCCCGTTCTGTGGCATAAGGTCTCGAGCAGTTTCATATTTTGTGTTATAACTTGCATGTATGGCCGAGTTCAGTTTTCGGATGATTTAGGATCAATTTGGGAGGAGGATTCCTATTTTAGAATCTTAAGCGGTAAGAGTTGACTGGAGTTTTGACTTTTGTGTAGACGACTCCGAAATGGCATTTCGATGATTTCAGTGGCTTCGTATGGTGATTTTGGACTTAAGCGTGCATCCAGATTTGGATTTGGAGGTCCGTAGAGTAATTTGAAGCATTTCGGCAAAAATTGGAAAGTTAAAGTTTTGGAAGGTTGAGAGGTTTAACCGAGAGTTGACTTTGGTGATATCAGGGTCGAAATTCGATTCTGAGAGTTGGATTAGATCCGTTATGTTATTTGAGACTTGCATGCAAAATTTGACGTCATTCCGAATTGATTTGGTATGTTTCGACACGGGTTTTGGAAGTTAGAAGATTTGAAAGTTCATAAGTTCGATTCGTGATGTGATTTATGGTTTTGACATTGTTTGATGTGATTTGAGACCTCGAGTAGGTCCGCGTTATGTTATGAAACTTGTTGGTATGCTTGGACGGGGTCCCGGGGGGCCCCGGGTGTGTTTCGGACGAGCTTTGGATCTTTTTCATGTTTTGGGACAAGTCTGGTTCTGGTGCTTCACACCTGCGACATTTTGGAGCGCAGGTTCAGCTCCGCTTTTGCGTGAGCCTGGTCTTTTCTGCGATCATAGTGGCCCGGGAGAGAGCTCACTTCTCCGGAGATTGGCACGCAGGTGCGATGGCCGTTTTTGCGGCCCAACGATCGTATATGCGAAGTTGTTCGCTTCTGCGATTCTTTTGGCGCTTCTGCGATGTCGCTAGTGCGACTTTATTTCCGCAGATGCGGATCCTGTCTTGGTAAGTTGAGTTCACAGATGTGAACTTTTTCTCGCAAATGCGAGGCCGTAGGTGCAGCTTTTCCGTTCGCAAATGCAAAGGGTACTAGGTAGAACACATATATGTTGAGAGTTTGATATTTTAAATATATTTTGAGTTGTAGACCTCGGTTTTGGGAGATATTTCTTGGGTGTTTCAAGCAACTCATTGGGGATAAGTGTTCTTTACTCGAATCTTGTTATATTTCATGGATCCATTGCTATTTTCATCATTTAATTAGTGAATTAAGTTGGAATTTGGAGAAAATTTATAAAAAATTTCAAAAATGTAAAATGAAGATTTGAAGGATGAATTTATGTCGGAATTTAATAATTTTGGTATGGTTGAACTCATATCGGAATGGGATTTCGGGTTTTATAAATTTTATCGGGTTCCGAGGTGCATGCCCAGGGTTGATTTTTGGGTTGACTTTTTAGTTCTTGTTAAAGATTGAAGCTTTATTATCCGGAATTATTTTTTATGAGTTTTATTTATGATTTGAAGTTATTTTGGCTAGATTTGAGCCGTCCGGAGGTTGTTTCACTCGAGAAGGTCATTTTAGAGTATCGGTCTAAATTCTTTGAGGTAAGTATCTTGCCTAACTTTGTGTGGGAGAAACTACCCCTTATGATTTGAGTCCTTGGTGCTAATTGTATCATGTGTAGGCCGAGTACGCGAGGTGACGAGTACGTGCTCGGACTTATTTGTGAAAATTTGACCGTTTAGTGCTCTTAGGTTCTTATGTCCATTAAATATAAAGTTGTTTTGTCATGTTAAATTTCTCATTTACTAAATTCGCTCTTACGTGTCTTATTTAAAATTTATTTCTTCATGCTTTACCCTTATTGTCGATTAAACTCTTATGTGCCTTAACTGGAGTTGTTGCCTCTTTTATTGCCATGCTATCCTTTCCGTAATTATTTATCCTTGATTGAAGTTATTATTATCTTTTCTGTAATTGCCTATCATTCGTTGAAGTTGTTATTATCTTTTTCTATAATTTGCTTATCCTTAATTGAATTTGTTGTATCTCTTTCGTAATTGCTCAACCCTAAATGAAGTTTTGTTATCACATATCATTGTTAACTTATCTTTATTTGGAATCATTGATTCATGTTATCCCTCTTATCGTTGAATTGTACTTTTGTGAAATCATTACTACATATTATCTATTTCTTGTTGAGCTATTGCTATGTTGTACCATTATTTCTTGTTGTGTCTTTCTTTGTGAGTTCGTTCATCTATTTTCTTTGTATGCTGAAGTTACTGAGTTCTACTTGCCGTATTCTCATGTTATTGTTGTTGTCGTCGTCGTTGTTATTGTTGTTGTTGTTGTTGTTGTTGTTGTATTCAGTGTTATTGAGTCGAGGGCTATGTGTGGTTATGATATTGAAACTGTTTTGAGGAAATGTTGTGGCATGTGGGCATATATTGTGAAAGTCATTTATTTGAGTTGTTATGTTTTTGGCATACGTGTTTTGTTGAGAGAATTGTTATGTTGTTTGCACTAGGTTTCTATCATGAAGTTATTATTGTGTTTGTACGAGGTTTCTGTCGTGCTGTTGTTATTGTGTTTGCACGAGGTTTCTGTCGTTCGGTAGTTATTGTGTTGTACGAGGTTTCTGTCGTACTGTTGTTATTATTGATACGCATGCGGTGGTATAAGGTCTGGGTGTTGAAATGCATCCAGTGAGATAAGGTGGGCTTGAAACACGTGGCTAGTAGGGGAACTACTAGAAGCCTTACGGTGTGATAAGGTGGGCTAAAACGCGGGATGCTATTTCAGGAAAATAATTTTCAAAACTAAATATAAAGGCTCTCGCGGTGATATACGGAAACTTGTGATTCATTTTATGATTTAAGACTACGAGACGGTACCTTGGGAGGGCTCTTGTTGTCATTTCCCCTTTTCTATGCACTTGTCTTTGATTGTTGTTTTCCTTAGCATACAACTAATTGTTTTCCTCCGTGATGCACTTTTTGCTCAGTTCTATATAGCTAATCTTGTTTGTGTTGGTCAGTGCTTTAAACTTCATTGCTGCTTTTATTACACTGTACATTTTGTGGTGATAGTTTTTTATGTGCCATTCATTGTCTCTACTCCTATTTGTTGAATGGAATTGTGGTAGAACACTTGCACAAGCATACACGTAGTTAAATCACTCATATCGATTTCAAAAGTGTGAATCCTTACGTCATTAACCATTATACGTACTCTTGTCTACTTGCCTTCTGTGTGAGGAATGTTCTATTGGCATGTGAGTCGTCCGTGCAGATATGAGTTGTAATGTGGGTACAAAATGCCAAGTGATTAGGGTTCAAGAATTGGGACCCGTGAGCTGTGATTATGAGGTTCGGTACCTCGTAGAAATGCTTGAACAAATCTTGTGTAACAACGGTTGTTCTTATTGAGTTGTTGTTAGTTTTTCCTTTATTTTGATTTCACCGGACTTAGACTGTGTCCAGCTTACTCTACGACATTATTACTTGACTGCTTCTTGTTAACATTGTTGTTATTGGTGTCTCGTTGCAAGTATTATTTTTTATTCCTTATCCTGCTTAGTTGTATATTAATATTATTTTTCTCTATTAGTTCACCTTCACACTTGCTCAGGTTGTTTAGTCCGGTAGGTGTCTTGACTGTCCCTCGTCACTACTCCACCGAGGTTAGTCTTGATACTTACTGGGTATCGCTGTGGTATACTCATACTATGCTTCTGCATATTTTTTTACATATCCAGGTGCCACGATTGTTATTGATTATTAGCTAGCTGGTCGAGCTGTGAAGACTCAAGGTAAACAAGCCAACGCATTCGCAAGCCTTAGAGTCACATTCTGATATTTTCATTGTACTGCTTAATTCTATCCCGAACAGTTGCATTTAGGGATTTTTCTAGCAAACTCAGTAGAGATTATGACTTGTACTACCGGTTTTGGAAATTGTAATTGTGTATAAGATTTTTATCTCGTATTTATCATTCCGTGTTGTTATTATTATTGATATGTATGCGGTGGTATAAGGTCTAGTTGTTGAAACGCATGCGATGAGATAAGGTGGGCTTGAAACGCATGGCTAGTAGTGAAACTACTAGAAGCCATGTGGTGTGATAAGGTGGGCTAAAACGTGGTATGCTATTTCGGGAAAATAATTTTCAAAACTAAATATAAAGGCTCCCGCGGTGATATATGGAAAGTTGTGATTCATTTTACGATTTGAGAGTACGAGGCGGTACCTTGGGAGGGCTCTTGTTGTCATTTCCCATTTTCGGTGCACTTGTCTTTGATTGTTGTTTTCCTTAGTATACTACTAATTATTTTCCTCCGTGATGCACTTTTTGCTCAGTTCTATGTAGCTAATCTTGTTGTGTTGGTCAGTGCTTTAAACTTCATTGCTGCTTTTATTACACTGTACATTTTGTGGTGATAGTTTCTTATGTGCCATTCATTGTCTCTACCCCTATTTGTTGAATGAAATTGTGGTAGAATACTTGCACAAGCATACACGTAGTTAAATTACCCATATCGATTTCAAAAGGTGAATCCTGACGTCATTAACCATTATACGTACTCTTGTCTACTTGCCTTCTGTGTGAGGAATGTTCTATTGGCATGTGAGTCGTCCATGCAGATATGAGTTGTAATGTGGGCACAAGATGCCAAGTGATTAGAGTTCAAGAATTGGGACCCGTGAGCTGTGATTATGAGGTTCGGTACCTCGTGGAAATGCTTGAACAAATCTTGTGTAACAACGGTTGTTCTTATTGAGTTGTTGTTAGTTTTTCCTTTATTTTGATTTCACCGGACTTAGACTGTGTCCAGCTTACTCTACGACATTATTACTTGACTGCTTCCTGTTAACATTGTTGTTATTGGTGTCTCGTTGCAAGTATTATTTTTTATTCCTTATCCTGCTTAGTTGTATATTAATATTATTTTTCTCTGTTAGTTCACCTTCACACTTGCTCAGGTTGTATAGTCCGGTAGGTGTCTTGACTGTCCCTCGTCACTACTCCACCGAGGTTAGTCTTGATACTTACTGGGTATCGCTGTGGTGTACTCATATTGCGCTTCTGCATATTTTTTTTTGCAGATCCAGGTGCCACGATTGTTGTTGATTATTAGCTAGCTGGTCGAGCTGTGAACTCAAGGTAAACCAGCCAACGCATTCGCAAGCCTCAGAGTCACATTCTGATATTTTCATTGTACTGCTTAATTCTATCCCGAACAGTTGCATTTAGGGATTTTTCTAGCAAACTCAGTAGAGATTATGACTTGTACTACCGGTTTTGGGAATTGTAATTGTGTATAAGATTTTTATCTCATATTTATCATTCGATGGTTGAATTCTTCTATTTATTTAGTAAATGTTAGGCTTACCTAATTTTAGAGACTAGGTACCATCACGACATCCGACGGAGGAAAATTGGGATCATGACATTCGCGAAGCCCCATCGTCATTGCTCATGTGATGTTTTTATTTGTATTTTTTATGCTTGTATTCCCCTTTCCTGGAAAAAGGTCAAAAAGCAAGTATGGGAGGATAGATACGAATACATGATTTAGAATAAGTAGGTTTGAAATGAGTAATGATTTTAATATAGGTATACATTTTAAATATCTTTTTTGCATATGCACAATTCTGACCAAGAATAATGAAATTAGTTAAATTCATAGAACTTTTCCTAAATCCGCTCCTGAGAAGTGTATAGGGTAAAATATGATATGACACGTGGCTGACCAAAAAGAGGACATGTGGAATCCAAGATAGGATGGTTGAGGACCGAATGCAGCAACTACGCTTGTCACCGGAATGGATAACGTTCATAAAGGTGTATTAAAAGTTTTGCGCCCGGTAGCATTTACTAAGGAATATTCTACAGCATTAAGAGCGACGGTCCGTTACAAAGAATTTGGCATTTATTCTCAACGTTACATCTCAATCAATGACACTCAAAATTGGCATTAAAGGAGGGCATGATTCTAGGACCCTTTTCCCTAGGCGTAGCTATAAATAGTGAGCTCAGTTACCATTGTAAATGACATGAAATTTCTGGCAAGAGCATATATTATATTCTACACAAAGCTTTATACAATTTTACTCTCTTGCCTTTTAGTCTCATCATTGCTGTGTTCGGAAACTGTGTTCACGAAATCACTATCTTTGCTATTTCATCTACATTCCAAGGCTAAGTACTGTATATTTCTTCGATTATTATATTATTTTAGGATCAAATTAGTTCACTTGTCTAGAAATCACGTATAAATTTAACTGTACCATTTTACGGGCAAACAGTTTAGCGCCCACCGTGGGGCCTAGACAGCCGTGCAATTAAATTGATCTCTGCCTCTTTTACTAACGTGTTTTGACTATTTTTGTATTAGAAAGAATCACAAAAAAGGCAGATAACACTGTTAACGATGCGCGCAACCCTGAAATCTAAGAGGAACAACCTCATTTCGAGGACTCAATCAGTGACACCCGCAATTAAGGGAATGACGCCACGCCGGTGCATGACAGACGGTACCCTCGACAGGTTCGGGAAAGAACTCCCGATGATGTTGACGAGGAGCAAGTAGCGGATGCTGTGAGGATCCTGCAAGAGCAACATGCAATCATCCTAGGCCATCTCATGCGGCAGGATCAAGTTATGACGGAACTGAAGCAGGCGCTATCAGGTGCTTTGAATAATGCAAACATGCACGATCTGATTCCTCCCGTTGTTCCCGTAGACCAAACAACACTGAGAATCGATAACAGCACTCCCAGGGGCAAAGTTGGCTCTGATGGGGCTGGGGGGAGCAGAACAGGTCTTAATAACGAGAACGATTCATTCAAAGATGAGCTTTTACGGTTCACGAGGGAAGTGAACGCTGCATGGATCAAATCCCGGGCGCACCACCAGTATTGAAAGGCCCGAACTCGAAGAAGTATGTTCAATTATTGTACAAGCCAAGTGTGGAATCAGTACTGATCCCGAAGCCTTTCGAAATGGTTGAAGTTCCAAAGTATGATGGAACTTCAGACCCACAGGAACATATTACCACCTACACAACAACGGTGAAAGGAAATGATCTATCTCCTCACGAAATTAAATCTGTGTTGCTAAAGAAATTCGGCGAAACCCTCACGAGGGGAGCCCTAACGTGGTATTCGTTACTGCCCGAGCATTCCATAGATTCCATTAAGATTCTCGCGGATTCTTTCATTAAAGCTCATGTCGGGGCTAGAAAGGTGCAAGCCCGGAAGGCCGACATATTTAGAATTGCACAAGGAGAATCAGAATTATTACGGGAGTTTGTTACATGATTTCAGAAAGAAAGAATGTTGCTCCCGGCCGTCCTGGATGAATGGGCAGCTGAAGCATTCACCAAAGGATTGAATTTGAGAGGTTCAGACGCTTCCCGAAAGTTGAAGGAGAGCCTACTTGAGTTTCAAGCAACAATCTGGGTAGATGTTCACAACTAGTACGAGTTAAAAATAAGGATCGAGGATGACCAGGTCGGTTCTACATCATCGGCCAAAGGACGGGAGAAGAACAGAGAAAAACCAAAGGATGACTACAATACGGATAGGCGGATTTCGAGGGTCAGGTTTTACCCTACAAGCGTACCAAAGGCCGTGGCAGAATTTTCCGAGCAGCAAACAAGTTCACAGTTGATGGGGGGACTGATCGTGGTCGAAGCAATAGATCACTTCAAGATAAACAAACGTCAGGGTCTCGAGATCTTTCTTACCCCAGGTTATCAGAATATAACTTCAACGTCAGTGTAGTGGAACTAGTATCAGCCATGAGGAACATTAAAGAAGCACGATTCCCAAGACCTATGAGGTCCGATTCCAACCAGAGGGATCCTAATTTATGATGCGAATTCCACGGGACGAACGATGACCGGACAGGGGACTGCCAACATCTTCGGGAGGAGGTGGCAACGCTATTGAAGAATGGTCATCTCCAAGAATTCTTTAGTGATCGAGCTAAGAACAATTACGGTCTCAACAGAGACAACACAGAATCCTCGAAAGTAGGAGAAGAAACCCTACGCCAAACGATCAACATGATCTTTGGGGGGAACGAGATTAACGGGGTCACCTTTTCGTTGGTAAAGAAGACTAAAGTATCGATAACTCATAGCAAAAGTCTCCGAGAGGACGATATCACTTTCACAGAGAAAGACGCAGACGGATTGCTGTTACCACACAACGACGCACTAGTAATCTCTTTAAATGTGTTAAATTTTAAAATTAAGCGTGTTCTAGTGGATCCAGAAAGTTCGACTAATATCATATAATGGAGAGTATTGGAATAAGCTAAACTCACCGGAAGCATTATTCCGGCGACAAAACTCCTCACTAGATTCAACCTTGTGAGCGTGACGACCGGGGAGAGATTTTGCTGCTCATGAATGCTGAAGGAGTAATTAAAACAACTTTCTTCGAAGTAGTGGATGATGATATGGGATACAACATCATCTTAGGGAGGCCATGGTTCCACAAGATAAAAGTTGAACCTTCAACGTATCACCAATTGCTGAAGTTTCCGACGCCCGAAGGAATCAAGCAGATAAGAGGTGACCAACCGGTAGCGAGGGAGATGAACGCAATCTCAGTTTTCAGTAGAAAAGGGAAGGAGCGCACGACATAGAAATTACAGGAACTGGCGCCTACTCCCGAGTTAGAAGAGGTTATTCTAGGGGCAGAATCGTGAGAACAATATCAGGTGCCGAGATATTCCTAAGTTCTGGAAGAAACGGACGCAACAAAATCCACAGCAGAGGAAATAGAGCAAGTGGAATTGTTTGAAGAATTCTTAGAAAGAAAATTTCACTTGGGGACAGGACTGCATCCCGAGCTCAGGTCCGGTTTTATTGAATTACTTAAAATTAACGTTGATTGTTTTGCATGGTCGCACGAGGATATGACAGGTATCCGATGGATATAGATGTGCACAAGCTGAGTTTGGATCCCAACGTACCACCGGTACGGCAAAAGAAGCGCCCTATTGTCGAGGCCAGGAATAAATTCGTCAAAGAAGAGGTAACCCGCTTGCTTAAAATCGGTTCAGTCAGAGAGTAAGATATCCAGACTGGCTAGCCAATGTAGTACTAGTTCCTAAGAACATTAAATTTCGTATGTATGTAGACTATAAAGATCTTAATAAGGCATGCCCAAAAAATTGATTTCCACTGCCAAATATCGATCAAATGATTGATGCCACGGCCGGGCACGAACTGATGAGTTTCCTTGATGCTTATTCACGGTACAACCAAATTAAGATGAACCCGGAAGATCAGGAAAAGACTTCATTTATAATAAGTTTCAGTACATATTGTTACAATGTAATGCCTTTCGGATTGAAAAACGCCGGAGCCACTTATCAACAGCTCGTAAATAAGATGTTTGAAAAGAAAATAGGAAAAACCATGGAAGTTTATATAGACGATATACTCGTAAAGTCTTTGAATGCAGGTAACCACCTTAAGCATTTTCAAGAAACATTCGATATCCTGAGGAAGCATAACATGAAACTTAACCCCGAGAAGTGCGCGTTCGGGGTCAGCTCCGGTAAGTTCCTGGGGTTTCTGGTCTCAGAAAGGGGAATTGAAGTAAACCCCAACAAAATCAAGGCCATAGACAATATCCCAAATCAATTATCAAACGTTAAAAAGTTCAAAGACTCATAGGAAGGTTAGCAGCTTTGAGCAGGTTCATTTCTCGATCGTCAAAAAAATGCCATCGCTTCTTTACATTGCTCAAAAAGAAGAACAATTTCGAATGGATGCCTGAGTGCCAGCAGGCTTTGTGGGACATGAAGAAGTACTTATCAAGCCCTTCACTGCTCTCGAAACCGAAAGAAGGTGAAATATTTCTAGTCTACCTCACGGTTTCAGAAGTTGCGATAAGTGCGGTTTTAGTTCGGGAGGATGAAGGTACGCAGTTCCCTATTTATTATGTTAGCAAAATTTTAACAGGAGCAGAAACTCGCTACCCACATTTGGAAAAACTGGCTTTAGCTCTCGTAGTCACCGCTCGGAAGTTGAGGCCCTATTATCAATGCCACCCAATAGTTGTGGTGAGTACTTTTCCTTTGCATAAGATTCTTCATAAACTCGAACTCACGGGAAGATTGGCCAAATGGGCTATCGAAATGAGTGAATTCGACATAGAATATAAACCGAGGACTGCAATTAAATCACAAGTCTTGGCTGATTTTAGTCTGGGGATGCTGCCTCTGGCAACCAAGGAGGCAGTAATGGTGTCGGAATCGGCATCAGGGGTTTGGACCTTATTTACGGACGTAGCCTCAAACGTAAAAGTGTCCGGGCTCGGAATAGTTTTAATCATGCCTTCGGGGGAAACGTTATGGCAAGCCTTCAGCAGGATCCCTTTAACTAACAATGAAGCAGAGTATGAAGCTTTGATTGCAGGTCTCGAATTGGCCCGGGGACTTGATTCCGAGGTTATAGAAATCAAAGGTGACTCACAGCTGGTGGTAAATCAGGTTTACGGGATCTTTGATACCAAAGAAGAACATATGCAACAATACGTGGTAAAGGTCCAGGCTCTTTTGGCACGATTCCATGAGTGGTCAATAACTCATATCCCGAGAGAGGATAATGCAGAAGAGGATGCATTAGCAAACTTAGGTTCATCGACGGAAATAAAAGGATCGGAGTCCGGAACAATGGTACAACTGATGAGCTTAGTACTTGATATTGATTGTTACTATGAGGTGAATTCGGCTACTCTGATCTGGGACTGGAGGAACAAAATAATCAACTACCTCGAGCATGGAAAATTGCTCGAAGATCCCAAAGCATCACGGGCGTTACGCACCAAAGCTGCACGTTATAGCTTCAGGAAAGGCCAATTGTATAGAAAATCTTTCCCAGGCCCGCTAGCCTGGTGTTTAGGAGCGTTAGAAGCTGACTATGCAATGAGAGAAATCCACGAAGGGATATGCAGCAATCACTCAGGCGTAGAGTCTTTGGTGTTGAAATTGGTACGGATAAGATATTACTGGCCTCGCATGGAATAAAATGCCAAAGATTTCATATGAAAATGTGATAAGTGCCAACGCTACGCATCACTAGTACATCAACCAGTAGAACCCTTACATTTGGTTCTGTCCCCATGGTCATTCATGAAATAGGGGATAGATATCGTCAAACCACTGCCACTGGCTCCCGGAAAGGTAAGGTTTCTTTTAATTTTGATTGATTATTTTTCTAAATGGGTGGAAGCAGGTTCTTATTAGAAAATCGGAGAACGCAAAGTGGTCGATTTCCTATAGGAAAATTTAATTTGCAGGTTTGGAATACCAAAAAAGATAGCATGCGACAATGGGCCATAGTTTATCGGTGCAAAAGTTATAAAGTTCTTCGAAGACCTGAAAATAAAGAGAATAACATCCCCACCTTATGATCCGAGCGCAAACGGTCAAGCGGAGTCAACAAACAAAGTGATCATTCAAAACCTCAAGAAAAGGATGAAAGCAGCAAAAGGCAAATGACCCGAAGAGTTGCCCGGAGTCCTATGGGTCTACCGAATAACGACCAAATCAAGTACATGAGAAACTCCTTTTTCCCTCATGTACGGTGCTGAAGCCCTGATCCCGGTTGAAGTGGGCGAACCAACTTTGAGGTAATCTCAGACAAACGAAGAATCAAACGGCAAAGCAATGCTAATCAACTTGGAACTTCTCGAGGGATGCATGGACTTGGCGCATGTAAGGATGACAGCTCAAAAGCAGAGGATGGAGCGATATTACTGTCATGCCCCAAACTCGGGGAGCGCAACCGGCGCTCAACCGAGTGAACCCGATCAAGCAAGCATGTTGAATACTTTCTACCCAACTCACCCATGACTTAAAGAGTATACATAACTTTGTTAATTAACCAACAAGGAGATCATGTAGACAATACCAAATTCATTACCATTAATTACTTTATATAATAAGTCTCAAAACACACACACACCTCCATGGTTCAAAGTGGAACAAGTGATTCAATCACAACACAACTTGTTTAACATTCTCAACACCCATATACAACCCACACTATGTCTATAGAGCCTCTAAAGATACCAAAGAGTACAATGATAGTGTCGGCAATAAGGCTCCGGCTATACCTCAAAACATAGTAATACACACGAAACAAAGATACACAACCCCGGAATGAGATGGGGCTCACCACGTCAGTTGGGAAGAATGAGTACCGCTATCACTGGTCAATATCCTCCGCAGTAGAACCACCTGCATCCATTAAAGATGCAGCGCCCCCGGCAAAAAGGACATTAGTACATGTCGAATAGCACTAGTATGAAAACCAAAAACCAAATCAAGAACTTGGAAATACAACATGAATATGATGAATTAGGGTGACAATGGAATAACATAGATAGAAGTTTAAACCAAAGCAAATTTATCAAGAGCTCTCAATATTATATGTAAATTGTAAGACGAGATCCTCTGTAACCATCTTTACACAAAGTGGCCCCGCCGCCTCACCTTAATGTGTGTGAGTGGAGGTGCAAGCAAAATACTACAACTCTACTCAAGCGGCCCCGCCGCCTCACCCCAATGTATGCGGGCAAAACCTACACAAAGCGGTCATACCGCCTCACCCCCAATATATAGGTGGGTGGAGGTGCAGCAAAAATACCAAAAATCCTACACAAAGCGACCATACCGCCTCACCCCAATGTATATGCGGGTGGTGGTGTAACAACAATACCAATATCCTATACAAAGCGGCCATGTCGTCTCACCCCAATAAATGCGGGTGGATGTGTAATCCCAAGCACAATCTCTACACAATTTGGCATAATAACTTTTGTATGAAATATGTCATTAGAGTCACACCATGTAGATACTAATTCCATAGGTTGGTACACACCTCAATTAATAGTACACCATAATAAGAGCGCTTGAAATACGAATCGAACATATATCTTTGTCACAAGCTTATTCGGAATAATCGATTTATGATAAACATCTTGGAACTTACAAGGGTGATGTGGGGTTCAATTCTTAAAGAAGAGTTTAGCCAACATACCTCAATTGAGCTTCCTTAAACTCTAAAATATTCTGGAATTCTTAGCAACTTCAATCTATTTTAGAAATATAAAAAATTAAACCAATATTAGGAAGATGATCATGGTTCTAGCTCATTTGAGCATTTTATCAAACACTAGGTGTGCATTAAGGTTTCAAGGTCCTTTCATGGAGAATTCCATCATCACACAACCCATTCTTTAAAATTTTTAGCTCAACAATCTTCTTACATCCCTTGATAACACATGCATGCAAAATAGCCAACTTACATACCCAAGAATTATCTTACTAATTACCCATTTCTAGTTAAATTTCAAAATTGAAGGATTGGGGAAAGAAATTCTTACCTCTTTGAAGCCCTAGCAACCATTTGATGAAATTTCAAGGTTTGATTCAAGGTAGGGTAGTGAAATCCTTAGTCCTCCCTTTCCTCTCTCTAGAATCGCCCTTCCCTCTCTCTAAAACACCAGAAAATCCCCCAAAAACGAACCCTTAGGCTAGATAAATGAAATAGGGGTCGGGTTATAAAAACCCAAAAATTGCACAGCCGCACCGCGGCGTGCGGCAGTGACAAATATGCCCAAAAATGATTTTGCAAAGTGTTCTGGAAATCCCCACAGGCGCGCCACATGGGGCGGTGCAGTAGTGTTCCATTCTGCCAGCGTTTGGTAATTTGGTCATAACTTCTTATAGGAGTGTCCAAATGACGAATGATTTGAAGCGTTAGAAACTAGACTCGAAGATTCCCACCGAGAAGTTAAGTTTTCTACCGAACAGAGGTTGCCCGACCGTTCACGGACACAAACCGCCAGGGGACTGTTAGGTATTCTTTCGCTCGATAGTATGGATTACTAAGGGGAAACAAGATATGTTACCGAGTGAAGGATTACCTAGAAATTCATTGGTGGGACCTTCAAAGATACAAGACTTCCAGTGTTCCAATTTGCATTCTTTGCATTAAAACACTGGGGGGAATGATATGAGAATACAACAACAATGACTGCCACGTCAACCGGGAATGAAAATCCAAAAATAAATGCATCATCGGGCCTGGGGACTACGCATCCAGCCCCGTAGAAACAAGTTGTACAAGATATCCATATGTAATGGAAATTTCTTTTCTGCATAGCAAAATGCTTATGTAATTTCTGAAAATAGAAGGAAAAAAATGAAATCCTTTTGCTTTTATCTTGTTTCTTGTCTGAGCGATGAGCTGATTTTGTCATTTGTAAGTTAAACAAGTACTTCAAATGTTAGTACCGTAATGAATAGGAGACGTCCTCTTCAAGAGCACCATAAACATAAGAGGACTCTCTCTTATAAAAACCCTCATGTTAAAGGATCGGTTCCGGAAGAATCAATTCCCAGAACCCAAAATGCCATCGGGGAAAAATACGCTCGAAGCCGCATATGAAAAGGATGCAAAAACCAAACTTGTGCAAATATTCATAGAAACCCTCATGTAAAAGGGAAACTTGTGCAAATATTCATAAAAACCCTCACGTAAAAGGGATAATACTTGGAACCAAAATGATTCGAAGAAAAGGCATCCGAGACTACACATAGTAAAGCGCAAACTAAACAACATGCGCAAAATACTTGAGCAACATCAGACTGCGCCGGGATTCCATTTTTTGCAGCCAACTCAAGCTTTCGGGCCTTATTAATTTTGGCATCAACATCAATGATACCAGCTTTGGCCTCTTCCAAGGTTTTCCTCCACATGCTATACATGGAATAAGTTTTTTCAACAATGAGGGAAGTTTCTCGGCACTTAAGTTCTTCTTTTAGTTGAATAACCTCGGCCGAAAGGTTTTCTCGGGCGGATCTAGCAGATTTGAGACTGTCATCAAGCTCGCGGACAGTTGAACTAAAGAGCCTATTATGCTCGATAGTTTTCCTGTACTTCTCTTCTAGCTAGGCATGTTTCACCTCCACAGCAGAAAGTTCTTCATTTTTGGAGTTCAAGATTGCCTCCAAGTTAATCACTCTTTCAGCGGAGGCAGCCTCACGGTCGGCTGCAGCAAGAATGACGTTTTGGACTTCTGCCCATTTGGCGTTGGCCTTATCAAAATTAACCCTCAGCAGACCAATTTCTTGGCTAAGGGTTACCACGTGTTGCTCGCTTTGCTGCAAACGAGCCTCCAAAATAGCGGCATTAGTAGCTCTGGTTTCCAGGTCCGAGAGGCTGGTCCCGTTTCGCCAAAAGTTGATCCCGTTCAGAAATAAGTTCTTCCTTCTCATGAATCAACCTTTGAAGGCTCTCAGAGGCAAGAAAGTTAGCCTATAAAATAAGAAGAGGAAAAACATAGAATATATTTGTTCAAAAGTAGAAGAAATAACAGAGGAAAGAAGGAACGTACTGCCGCGGCGTTATTAATAGCATTGTTCAACAAACACTCGCCCGAGAGTGTCTGAATCCTTATCTTTGGCTTCAGGTAATTAGCAAGCTCCACCGGCCGTGATAGCAGGTTGCACCCGGTAGAGACCGAAAGAGTAATGTTCCTCCTCCTTTGTGGATCTTAAGAAGGAGCAGCATAATTTTTCCCCAAGTTCCCATGAAATGGGGACTGTGGAAGAGGAACACCTTCTTCATGGTCAGGTGCGGCCGATGGAGATGGTGTAGCAACTCCTGGTAGAAGAGTAGACGGAGATGAAAATGATGTAGCAGTTGCTGGTGTTGGTGAAGGTGGAGATGAAACTGATGAAGTTGAAGAGTGAGAAGCAGCTGCATCAAATGAAGTGATGGTTGTTTGATGCTCGCCAACCAAAGATGGCAAGGACCTGGTACTCAGCCCCGCAGCACTGGTTGCAGCAATTAGAGCCCGAAAACTGGAGTTGGCATATTCTACCAAATCAGACTCTCCCCAAAGTTTCGAGACATCGTCTTTAGTTGGTGTAACTATCTCAACAGGTCGAGCATCCTGTTGAGATGATGAGATCGTCGCTTTCTGTGTAAAGAAGCTCCCTCATCAACAGCTTCTTCATCATCATCAATCATCACGGTGTCTAAGACCGGCCCAGAAGGAGGACTAGTTATCATCGCCACCAGAGATGATTCGGGGGCATCAACCTTTGCCCTTTTATTCTTTTCCCCATCCACGGAGGAGCGTCTTCTCTTTATTTGTTTACTCTCCGGCCCGAAACAGGCCCGGAGATACCTATTCGAGTAAGTGCTTCCTAAAGCAGCCTCGCTGCATCAGCAGGATCAGCTAGAACATCCTCCTCAGGGATAGCAACAGAGCCCGCAGGTAGACCTAATTCCATAAACAAAGTCAGAAGGGTTCAACCAAGTTCTTCATATACAAAAATGGAAGCAAGGTAAATTAGAGTTACCATGATTTTTGGCCTTCCATCCGTATTTAAGGGCTAGTTCTTTCCACGAATGAGTTTCGGGCGTTGTGACGTCCAAAATCTTATGAACCCATCGGTTCAAACCTTCCGCCACCTGTGGGAGCCATCGAGTTGCTGAAAAATGCAAAGGGTGAAGAGATGATACGGCCATAGAAGAATATCCAGTAAGAGGAATATTATACAAAGAACTTATGAGTGCGGTTCCAAGCAACTGGAAAGGATGAAGCCGTTGTCGGAATCAGGTCGTTGGTGGAAACTGCAACGAGCACTCCATCCTCCCACGATCGTTGTCATCATCCATGCTAGACAACAAAGCATGGTGGACACGCTTGCAAAGGTTTATCATTCCCCCGCGAAAGATTTTGGGGCAATAAAGATTCATCACATAGGTTAAGGTTAGCTCCTCCCCAGTTTCTTAGCATAAGCGTCGGAGGCAGGCGATCGTCCTCCACACTGAAGGACTTACCTGTGCCAAACATACCTGGTAGCGAAGGCAAAACTCCGCAATCACGGAATCAAGATCTTCGCTCAAAGAAAACACACCCAAAGTAAAGGGATACATGAAAAAATATGTAAAACCTTCCTTGGGAAGGGTCACTCGCTCCGATAGATCAGGAGCGATGATTTTCAACTCATTGCAGCAGCAGTCCTCCTTCACAGCAGGAATACTGGAAGGACGAATGGGAGAAGGGTACCTACTAACAACCCATGTACGGGGGTTAGCAGTAAGAAATTTTTCTTCAAAATCCTTCGAAGTACTAAGCCTTCTTGGGATGATGGAATCCACTGTTGGAGGAACGGAATCCTTGGTTCTGTTCTTATTCTTTGAAGAATCACCACGTTTGGAATAAGAAGCCATTGGAAAAGAAGAAGGTAAAGAGTTTGTTTTTACCAACTTCCTGGTAACACAAAGTTATGTCACCGGAAAGCAGAGGGACTATCTGTATAGGGTAAAATATGATATGACACGTGTCTGCCTAAAAAGAGGACACATGGAATCCAAGATGGGATGGTTGAGGACCGAATGCAACCACTACACTTGTCACCGGAACGGATAACATTCATAAAAGTATATTAAAAGCTTTGCGCCCGGTAGCATTTACTAAGAAATATTTTGCAGCATTAAGAGCGGCGGTCCGTTACAGAGAATTTGGCATTTATGTTCAATGTTACATCTCAATCAATGACCCACATAATTGGCATTAAAGGAGGGCATGATCCTAAGACCTTTTTCCCTATGCGTAGTTATAAATAGTGAGCTCAGTTACCATTGTAAAGGACACGAAATTTCTAGCAAGAACATATATTATATTCTATACAAAACTTTATACAATTTCACTCTCTTGCTTTTTAATCCCATCATTGCTGTGTTCGGAAACCGTGTTTACGGAATTACTATCTTTGCTATTGCATCTACATTCCAAAGCTAAGTACTGCGTATTTTTTCGATTATTATATTATTTCAGGATCAAATTAGTTCAATTATCTAGAAATCACGTATAAATTCAACTGTATCATTTTACGGGTAAATAAGAAGTCTTCTGAAATATTTGGGATGATATGATTAAAGATAAAAGAAGGGAACTGATCCTAATGCACTCATCCAGCTATTTATAAAACCAGCTATTTTTGTTCGCTATGGATTGCGATGGACGAACTACCCAAAGCAAAATAGTCGCCAGTGGCACCTATGAGACAGTGGGGAGTAAAAAGAAAAACAGAAAATGGTCATATGATATCTCAAATTTGGCTCTTTTGATATATGTGATTGTATATATCTTTAAGCAAATGGATTTTCATTTAAACTAGCAAAAAGAAGTGGAAAAGTTGTTCAATGTTTGGATTACGATATGAATTATTTGTTAATTATGGGGTAGGAATGCTAAAGATGCCAAAGTAATGATGTTGAGTTGTGACACAAGATACCCTAATTCTAGGGTGGTTTTATGTATATGTTAAAAAATAAAAGATTAGGGTCGTTCACAAGAAAGGAAATTGAGTAAATGTCTTATCTTCTTTCTTTTTCCTTCTCAAAAGAAAGAAAAAAAAATTCCTTGTCACTATATAAAACTGTCCTTGTGTAGTCATGTTCATAAAGTGATTATTTTAGTGAGTATAATTCCAACAATGGTTTCACATGAAAGGACAAGTGAGTGGTGAATTTATGGTGGGACTCGCACAACTCACATAAGTTATCACTTGAATTATGGACCAAATCCTTGTTATATATTTTTTGAGAACAAAAATTACTTTACATACTCAATCTTTTTAAGTGTGTCTAAGACACACTTCTTTTGCAACGTGGCACACGCGTGCTTAACAAAAACATATAAGCGCGTTCAACTGTTAATTTTATAAGCACGTTCAACTGTTAATTTTTTATTTCAATCCCTAATTAGATGACAGGTGTCAAAATTTTAATTTTTTCTTTCTCTAGCATTATTTGGTTCCTCTTTGGACAACCCCTTCCCAACACACACCCGGTCTGCTTCCAATCCTCATCTCACACCATTTTCTTATCTTGAAAAATTATAGCTATTTATTATTTCCCATTCAATTTGAGATTGTTAAAACGATTTGAATTATTTCTCTGGTAGATCTAATTTTTTGGTTCTTTAGCTTCTGATTTTTTCCATTCACTTTTCTTTTTCAGTTTATTTTAAGATTTAATTTGTTGTCTTCTTCCCCCAATTATCTCTATTCACAACTTTCAAAAATTGATAAATAAAGCTAAATAATCGAAAAAAATTATAAAGCCCCATTTCTCCTTCTCGGAACACACCAACACAATACATAGATTCTCTTTTTCATTTTCCACCCAAATTCTCTTTATCCGACGCCACCATAAATAGCCGCCTATCAAAGGTCGGGTCGAGTTTCCAGTCAAATTTTCACGGTGAAGTGCAATGTGAAGTTCATGAATTTGTGAAGTTTTTATCTTGATTGTTTTTCATAGTTTTCTCCTATATTTATTTTGAAGTAATTTTTGTGAAACTTAAATGGGTCTTCAAATGAATTAGAAATAAGTTATTAGGTGAGTTCGAAGTAAAACAATCTGTTTGATTATTATAAAATGAGCGATTTGATTGTAAAAAATTGGCTTGGGATCCTAAAGTTTTGTTGAATCTGAAGGTAGCGCCGTTTGGTATTTTTTGTCAGCGACTAAGCAACATTCAATCTTTCTTAACACTTTGTACGTTTGAAGACCCCTCCTCTACGGAAGGGTACAGAGACGAGGCCTTTTATCCAACTTTTTTACTACATAAAGAGTTCCCTTTATTCCTGGAGGAGGGCCTCCTTCCTCTCTTCCAGGTTTTAGTATTCCTTCTCGAGCTTCTATTTCTTCCGTTAAAGGAGATTCGAGAAAATATGGAATAGGAAGACGTGTTTCCAGAACGAACAAGATACGAGAGATAATAACAGAATCCGAAGAAGTGGTCCTACAGACTTCTTCCCCGAAGGTCAAGCCGTAGCTACGTGTTTGGTGTACGGAGAACTGCCTTCGGTCCAAATCTCTACTCGTAATTTGAAGAAGAAAGAAAAGAAAATTCAATTAGAGATAAGCTGCCCATGAGCATCATGGCATAGGTAAAAGGGAACGAAGAGGTAGATTTTATCTGAGATGGTGAGAACTCTTTAGTAAAGGCATGGCTTAAACCAACTCGGGATTAACTCTCTTTAAAAGAGACTGCTTTCAAATTCACTTGCCCTAGAACCTGCTTTTTGTTGTTGTTGTTCCCGCACCACCCATCTCTTCCTTCCCCTTTGCCCAAATTCTCCTTTAGGTGCTTCAACTGCGGTATAGGTTGAAGGAGATGGTACAGAAAAACTCTTGCCTAGGAGGTAAAGATTTACCTTCGTGGAAAGGATGATTCATTCGGATCGACTCAATAGGCTAGGGTGGCCTCATTTCGCCTTACCAAATGTGAATTAAAAAGGCAAGCCCGAATTCTTTTTAATTAGGCTGTATAGACTACAACGCAGTAGGAGCGGACTGAGTCGGTATTCGTCTACGAGAGGCGCACTCGTATGCCTTTCGAGAATAAATAAAATGAAAACAAGATAAAATCTTATATCAAAACGACTTCTGGCATCACCGGAAGGATCAACTCGCTTCGGCGACTTTGCCCTTTAAGTGATGGGGGGGGGGGGGTGAGCCACTCTTCCCTTCTATAAAGAGATTGCCCCTTTCTCCCTAGATAGTTCACTCACTCTCAGTGCCTACCATTTCAGTGAATGTTGTCGAATCTCTCGTTTTATAGGAGTAATAAGCGAAAAAGGGGATTCTTTACAGGATAAACTCCTAAATTTGCTACTTGAAAAGGAAAATCTTTCTCAAATTTTAGAGAGATCTCCTTATTCGAACATTAAAAATTTTTCTTTTGTAATTGTGGAAGCAGTTTTGTTGTTGAAATCCTTTTTTTGTAGAAGATGCTTGCAAAAGAGAAATAGATGAGAATTGCTAAGGGGTATAAATGAAAATTTTAAGTGTTTTTTTTAAAAAAAAATTTACAACACGTGTCACGACCTTATTGGTGCGTGACATTACACACGTTCTGAAAAATGGTCAAGAAAAAAATGATGTGTCTTAGATACACTCTAGATAGGTTGAGTGTGCAAGGTAATTTTCGTCCTTAAAAAGTGTGTAACAGGAATTTCGTCCATAGTTCAGGTGGTAACTTATGTATTTTGCCGTGAGTATAATTCCAACTATAGTTTCACATGAAAGGACAAGTGACTCTTGATGCCGAGTGATTTTATGGTGTGCCTCATACAACTGACATTAGTTGTGTGAGACCTCTTTTTATCTCACATATTTGTGGACCCATATCTTACAAATTTGGGTCCACAAAATTTTGGGACCACAAAGTTATGAGACAAAAAAGAGATCTTATACAACTAGCTAAGTTGTGTGATGCACAGAATAAAAATTTTCCTTGATGCCATACTACTGTACTATATGTGATCCAAGCCACAAATAGAAGAGTTATATAGATTATTGGTACTTACACTTGATTTTTTGTTTTAAATTAATATTTGCGTTGTATTTGTTTCAACAATATCGATCTATTTTTTGTGTGTGCGTATGTATTGTTCTTTAGAAAAATATATGTATACACTTGAGCAAGAAATATTTATTTATGATACAACACCAAATGAAATTCCTACTATAAGAGTGTCTCCACAACTAGGCTCATACAATGCGGCCAATTCAATCGACAATGACACATATGGTTCAAACATAACGTATAGGAGTATTTTCTATAAATAATAATATTATTACTGAGGAAAAAGGTTAACTCCAACATTCTTTTGTTTTGGCAAAAGCAACTCCAACATTTGACCTTGCAAATTTGCAACTAACGAAGTATGAATCATGCTGCATATGAATTTTTCTCTATAATAGAAAACGAAGTGGCATTGTCACCATATCATGAGCTCTCATGCCCTGCTGATTCCTGCCTAGTGCCAACCATGCGTATATTATTTTGACTGGAAAAAACGTCCCCACTAGCCAGCTGGATATGACTAAACAAAGATATCAATCTTATATTATTTTAAAAAATGTAAGTTAGAAACCGAAATGACGGTGGACCAAAATTTTGGATTGACGTGACCTGCAGGGTTCTTTTGTACTCAAAGCCATAATATAATATGTATAGCGCGGTTATTTATCGCATTATATCTTAACGGCATGTATGTCCGTTAAGTTATAGCGCGATAAATAACCGCGCTATACTCAGTGGTTCCATTTTAATGCATAACGCATTAAAGATGTGCGCTATACATCTATACGGTGAAGCCTCTCCACTTTTTAATTATTTCTTTTCAATTTCCTTCTCACCTTTTATCCTTCTCTTGCTTTTGAGTCATTCCAGTTATTCAGAATAAATCTTTGTAAATAATTTTAGAAATAGAAAATATTGATTTTTATTAAAAATGGGGGAAAAAGTCAAAAATTAATTTTGCACTTTTGTAGACGAAGTACATTCGCTCTACGTTCGACCTTGGGTTCAAAAATGCATTCTTGGTTGAAAACATTGATCACTTTTGCTTTTTTGGCCTGTTTGGCAAAATTTCTCTTTTTTCCTCAAAAATAATTTTTTTTTAAGTTAAGATATTAGACCAAACTTTTACAGTTTGTTTGGATGGTTACTGCCTATTGTATTGTATCGTATTATTACTTTAAATACGATGTTTATTTTGATTGTTACTTAAATTTTGTTGTATTATATCGTTAAATCTGTCATTACGTAATGATGAAAATTGCCGCTTTACGTAATGATCAATTTGATGGGGTCGCGTTGCCTTGCCTTTTCACTTAGTTCACCCTTCATTATTATTAAATAATTTTATTTTATCATATACCCTATCTTTTTCTATAATAATTTTACCCCGTATCATAATTTTTCTTTATAATATTACAAATTTATTTTTCATATTGTTGGTGCGTGATATCATGAAACAACGACATACAATACTATTTATTCAAATATTGTATTCATCAAATGATACAGTACAATACAATACAATACAATACAATACAATGCATTATGAAATGATATGTAACAATCATCCAAACAAGCTGTTAGAAGGAACAAAAAAAATACTTTTGAGTAGAAGCAGAAGGAATTTTTGATAAGCAGAAAAAAGTAGCTTCTTCCCAAAAAATATATTTTTGAAAATCATTTTAAAAAAAATATACTTAGAAATAACTTTTAAAAACTTGGTCAAACACTAATTACTGCTCAAAAGTTATTTTAAATTAATTAGCACAAATTATTTATCATCAAACGTATTTTTTTGAAAAATATTTTTTAAAAAAATAATTTTTAAAGTAAGCAAATTTTAAAAGCTTGATCAAACGGATTATTTGTCTAACTAATTAAATAAAGTCATTTTTCGCATTTATCATCGTCCACATAAATTGACTCTTGATGCGATATGTAATTTAAGAGCCACGTTTCGGATGTCAATTGTTGTTGTCATCGACAGTATTGTCGTCATCGCTGTTGTTAGTATCATCATCATCATTATTATTATTATTATTATTATTATTATTATTATTATTATTATTAAATGAGTTGATTTTATATTTGTTTGAAAGAAAAAAGAAAATTTGCTTTCTTGATAAGTTGTACAGATGTATAGCGCACATCTTTAATGTGCTATGCATGTTAAGATATAGCGCGATAAATAATCGCACTATACATATTATGATGCCCAATTTTATTTTTCACACATTATGATTTTTTGAGTGCAAAAGAATCATACTTTGGTTCCGGACTCCCGAATTATCGTTCTTTTTTGGAGATAGCAATTTCACGAACATTTTCCCCTTAACAGTCCACTAATTTACATTTGTATTGCATTGCTAAAAAGATGCTGAAAGTTTTAGACGAATAGTCTGACCTTTTCTTTTAACCCAAAAAAAATGGGGTGGGGGTGGGGGAATATGCGGTGTTTATTTCATGCTCAAGTTTTCTCTAATACGTTACCTATCTATCTATATCTATATTTATATTAAAAATATGAAGGCCCTAAGCGAAATATTGTTCGCCTTTTTTATTTACCCTCTAAAAATAAAGTTTACACTAGATAAAACAGTCATTTAATTATTTCTCTAATAATTAAAAATATTTATTTAATAAATTTTCTAATATTTAGGGATACTCATTTAATTATTCTCCTACTATTTAGGACTTTAATTTTCTATTCCTTTTAATTGTACAAGTCGTGCCTTTTCAAATCCATGTAGATTTAGTAGTATTATATTTCATGAACTTTCAATTACCACTAGAAAAATTTCCGAAACTTTGCATTCCTTATATGTTTACTCCTTATATGTTTAAGATGACCTTTTAATAAAATTGTTGTCACTTTCAAACTCCATTTAGTTTTAGATTTAGGATGGTTTTTCACTTTCTACCTCCACTTAAATTTAGAAGTATTAAATTTTAAACACAATTTATCTTAGGAAAGTTTTCGACCACTTTGTAACTCCTTTTAGTTTTAGGAGGCTTTTTAAATAAAATTTTGACTCAATTAAATTTCGAGCACCTTCGTTTTATACTAGGAAAGTTTCAACCACTTTGTACTCATTTTAGGTTTAGATTCGTTTTTTATAAGTTATTAGGTAAAAAATAAGTACTTTAAACTCTTTTTTGTTTTAGGAGTCTTTATTTTTACCTTACATAAATCTTTTCATATTTCAATCATATATGTAATGCTTCTATAAAAGAAGCTTTACTATTCTATTGTTTTTATCATCAAAACTTGCATAGTTTTACTTTAGGAAGTGTCAAAAAATTTGCAATGAACAAAATAGTCATTTAATTATTTTTAAATATTTAGGACCATAATTATTTCTTAAATATTTAGGATGTCAAAATTAATTAAATTTTATGTTTTAAATTTTTTCCTATTCTTATTATGTACTATACCTTATTTGTAAAAGAAAATCACGTTTTCAGATTTAGAAGCTTAAAACCCATATATTACAAATTCATATTAGGCTAAGGCACGTAGGCCAAATGCCTTGAAATCATATTTTTAGTTTCGAACATCATTTTTAGGTTTAAGGGTCTTAATTACTATAGTTCTAAAACTTTTAAAACGGGTAGGCACAAAATATATTTTCACCTTTCAATCAAATGTTATTCCTATGATATTTTTGTATAATGAAGCAAGTATTTGAACAAATTAAAGGAAGAACGTCTAGAATAGATCAAATTCCTAAACATGGTTAATACAATTATTAGTTAAAACTTACAATTTTTATTAATTCTTATATTATAACGTAAACACATCTTTTGAATGATACTTATGTCGTTTTAAAAATATTATTCTCATTAATACGAGGTAACGCCCAACGAACGTACAATAAAATGCAACACACATACTTTGCATCTATCGATACTATATTAAAATCATGAAGCTCCTTAGCAAAATTTTATTCGTATTTTTTATTTTTTAAAATAACTTTCATATTAGAAAAAAGTTATAATTTAATTAATCTTCTATTATTTAAAATTTTAAAATCAAATAAAATTTTAATTATTAAATTTATTTTTTAAAATTATTTTAACTATAAAGAAACTCCTACTATTTAAAACTATACATAACCAACAAATTTACTTTCGCATATTTGACATAAAACTTTACTCTCCAGAATATTGCTATTACATATTTTTTATCTAACATTAAATGTACGTACAATATTTTAATCCTATGATTAATATTTTAGTAATTTACATGTATTTTTTTCCCACAATAGTATACATGCATACTTACTTTTAATATTCTTTATTTGCATCTACTTTAATGTCCATTACAATTTTACATAACTTGTTCTTTTACATAAATTTTAATTAAAGCGTTAGATTTTCTAAGACGTGAGCTTTCACTTGTGACCTGTTCTTCCGTTAACTGTAGCCAACGAAATATAATAAAGCATCAATGTTACCTAAATACTAAATAATCAAACCTAAACAAATAAAAAATGTGTCATCGTATTTAGTGTTAGAGTTGGACTCTCCTACCAAAAGAAAAAAAAGAGTTGCGCTCACACTGATCAACTACATCAAATCTAAACAAATAATATAAGAATATACAAACTATACAAAACTAAAAAAAATTGTATAGTTTAGCACACACTTAAAATTAACCAAAGGAACGATCAACAAATTAACTATGTACCTGTCCAACTTTCTTGAGAGTACATTTTGTATTAAAAGCATGAAAATCTTTAGCGAAATGTCGTTCATCTTTTTTACCCTCTAAAAATAAAGTTCACACTAGACAAAACAGTCATTTAACTATTTTCTAATAATTAAAAATATTTATTTAATAAATTTCCTAATATTTAGGAATACTCATTTAATTATTCTCCTACTATTTAGGACTTTAATTCTTCTATTCCTTTTAGATCTACAAGTTGTGCCTTTTCAAATCCATGTAGATTTAGTAGTATTAAATTTTATGAACTTTCAATTACCACTGGGAAAATTTTCGAAACTTTATACTCCTTATATGTTTAAGATGATCTTTTAATAAAATTGTCGTCACTTTCAAATTCCATTTAATTTTAGATTTAGGATGGGTTTTTCACTTTCTACCTCCACTTAAATTTAGAAGTATTAAATTTCAAACACATTTTATCCTAGGAAAGTGACCACTTTGTAACTCCTTTTAGTTTTAGGAGGCTGTTAAATAGAAGTTTGACTCAATTAAATTTCAAGCACTTTCGTTTTATACTAGAAAAATTTCGATCACTCTGTACTCATTTTAGATTTAAATTAAATTTTTAATAAGTTATTTGGTAAACAATAAGCACTTTGAACTCCTTTTTGTTTTAGGAGTCTTTATTTTTTAAAAATATTCTTTATTTATTTTAACTATATATAATTTTACCTTACATAAATCTTTTCATGTTTCAATTATATATGTAATGCTTCTATAAAAGAAGCTTTACTATTCTACTGTTTTTATCATCAAAACTTGCATAGTTTTACTTTAGGAAGTGTCAAAAAATTTGCACCGAACAAAATAGTCATTTAATTATTTTTTAAATATTTAGGACCTTAATTATTTCTTAAATATTTAGGGCATCAAAATTAATTAAATTTATGTATTAAATTTTTTCCTATTCTGATTATGTACTATACCTTATTTGTAATAGAAAATTACGTTTTTAGATTCAAAAGCTTAAAAACCATATATTACAAATTCATATTTGGACTTCTAAGGCACGTAGGCCATATGCATTAATTATTATAGTTTTAAAAATTTCAAAGCGGGTAGGCACAAAATATATTTTCACCTTTCAATCAAATGCTATTCCTATGATATTTTTGTATAATGAAGCAAGTATTAGAACAAACTAAAGGAAGAACTACTAGAATAGATCAAATTCCTAAGCATGATTAACACAATTATCATTTAAAACTTATATTTTTTTTGTTAATTCTTATATTATAACATAAACACATCTTTTGAATAATACTTATGTCGTTTTTAAAATAATTATTCTCATTAATACGAGGTAACGACCAATGAACGTACAATAAAATGCAACACATGTACTTTACATCTATCGATACTATATTAAAAACATGAATCTCCTTAGCAAAATTTTATTCACATTTTCTATCCTTTAAAATAGCTTTCATATTAGATAAAGTTATAATTTAATAAATATTCTATTATTTAAAAATTTAAAATCAAATAAAATTTAATTATTAAATTTTATTTATTTCTTATTTTAATTATGTATAAACTCCTAATATTTAGAACTATACATCGCCACCAAATTTTCTTTCGCATATTTGACATAAAACTTTACTCTCCAGAATATTGTTACTACATATTTTTTTTATCTAACAAATGTATTAAATTAAATCACATATCCTTTAAATCACGTACAAATTTAATTGTTATCCATTTTAAGGGATAAACAAACTTGTATACTAGATACGCCTCTATCCTTATGAACCACTGCATCTGTATGATAAAGGAAACATCCACTAAAATTGACAATAGAAAGTTAATTGGTTTATTTATTGACTCTAACGCCCCAAAAATCTTTTCGCTATCTATTGCGTTCTTGTTCAGGCTTTAACTTAAACATACGGGCGTTTGAAAAGATTTGAAGGTTTATAATACCTAAATCTAATATTTGAAAAGTTACATGAACATTTATAAGGGAGGACAAGTAGTTCGGAAGAAATCAAAAATGTTTAAGAGAAGAAAGTGAATATAATCACACATGACCAAACTTCACATAATTATATCTCATAATATATAATGAATTACGTTACGAGCCATATATCAAATGAAAGCTCTTTAAGTTTTATTTCAGAAACTTAAAATTGTGTGTTACTCCAGTATTCCTACAAAAAGTTATGATCTTTTTAGTGAAGGATGACAGAGTAGAAATCTGATTCCGAAAAGAATGCCTTGGTGAAGCGGTAGGCTAAAATTGGACCAAAAATATTAAAAGTCGAGTCTTTGAATATCCCCCTTATTGCGGGGCGCTGCGCGATGCATTGGACGATGCGGTAGGCCAAATTTTAGCGTGTAACTTTCAAGCTCATAAAATAAAAGAGCACTTCGAGGAGATAGAAACCTAGTTATATCTAAAACTTTGAATAGGTTTTGAGAGCAAGAACGACTTAAGGTTTTCCCAATCCGTCCAAGGTAAGATCTCTTTTATGAAATCATGTTAGAAACAAGATACTAACATCATTTAATACCTTCTAATTCCTAAAACCTAGGTTTCCACCCAAGAATCAAAAAGTTCTTGAAGACCAAAATCCTAGGGTTTGTGGAGGCATTGTTCAAGGTAAGTTTAGTTACTTCCTAGTAGTAAAGTTGGTAACTTTATGACGAATTATGACTAGAGATTATAAATATGTAAGAATTATGGGTGAAAAGTTATAAAAAGCCATTAATGGCCAATAATGCCTCGAATGAATTATGGAGTTGAGTTAGTAACATAGAATAATGCTTATAACGACATAATTTTAGATTTTACGGAGCAAAATTTACGAGTTCTTCAATGGAAAAACTTCATTATATTAGAGGTGAATTGAAGTTTCTTCCCTAAATCAAGGGCATGGTATATCGCTTATTTGCTTGCCTTGACTTTCAGAAAATATTATATATGAAAACCTCCAGGATAGAGAAAGATTGAATAGTATGACTTGTGCAATTATTTGCTTATGTGCAGTTAATTGTTCAGTTATGCGAAATTACTTTTATTGCTCAGACCTTTAGTCCAGATTTAGAACAGAAATGATTAGTTTCTTGATATGCTATAATTACTTGTTTACTAGAAATTGCTCGTACTACTTAGAATTTTAGTTTAGATTTTGAAAATAAAAAATGGTCTATTAGATACGCTATCACGAGGGTCTATTGTGCGTGAGTTGGTCTAGTAGACGCTTTATCCGCAAGGACCTAAAGTATTCAGATTCCCATTCAGAAAAAGAAAAGTGGTTAACCTCCCTAAATATGAGTGGCATAGTGGCCAGAGCTAGCTATCTCATGCTTGCAGGTGCTAACGCGCTCACATAGGTTTGAGTTTGATTAAGCTATATGATGGATTCACAGATGGGTTGAGCTTGAGTGAGCATAATCAGAGCCCTACTAACACGCCTAGATATATAGGCTGAGCTTGATTGAGTCGCTCGATGGCCCCACATATTGGTTGAGCTTGAATAAATGTAATCAAAGGCCCCCACAACAACTTTAGCAGTCCTCATACGTGCTCCTAGATGTTCATATACGTAGGGCCACTATGTGAAAAAATTTCAGTAAAGAAAAAATTTCAGTAAAGCTATTTCTTTAAAAATAACTTAGTTTTCAGTTTAGTTTTAGACCCAGCTTCCAACTTTAGTTACAGTTATCAGATATAGACTCGGTTTTATAACTTCAACTTTCAATTATTAGTTTTTTAATTAAGTTATCAGAATCAATTTATCCAATTGTTAGATTATGTAATTGTTGTTATGTAAATTGTCTGCTCTACTTGCTGTATTTTTTATATTATATAGCTGATGCTAATCTTGTTTTCGCTTAAGGATTGTCCGGGGGACTTTCTAGTTATTCTTGGTGGTACTTCGTTCGTTTGGGCCTCCCACATCATGTGACGGGCGTTGAGTTTGTAGGTGACGAAGCACGTGGCTAGAAACAAATTTAGTAAACTCAGTGGTGAGCCATTGATTCTTTCTAGCAATGTCAATGTTCTTTTTTAGACCTTTAGATGTTAATAGACATTTGTATTATTCCAAAGGAATGCCCTGAATACTTATGTACTCAGATTCTTCATTTATGTTATAATTCAATTTTCAGACGGTTATTATCGTAAGATTTACTTATGAATTTCTTGATTATGATGTTCAGTATAGAATTTCAGTTAGTTAGAATAAGGCTTGTTGGACGAGTAAGATAGGTTGAGTGTCATCATGTCCCACCTCAGTTTCGGGGCATGACATTGACTATCATTCAATTGCTTGCATCTCATGCAAAATTGAATAATAGTCGGTAAATATATGTGAAATACTAAGACAATCGCTTAAAACTGTTAATTTTTTCGCTCAAATGGAAACAAACATAGATCACTATTATGAGGTTTTACCTAGACTTATTTTGTATTTTCTTACTAATTTTATCCACCTGATTATAACTTATAGATTCACAATTAAAAAAAAGTTATCGCCACCATAATAAAAGGGTGATATAAAATTATAAGTTGGCAAAAGAGAAAAATACTTTTCTGATTACAGGAAAAAAAAGAGATAAAAATATCTTTAGTTTAATAAAAGACCGAACTAAAACTACAAAACACAACGACCAAATTGACAAATTTATATTATACTATTTGATTTGGTTTGATTATAATAATTAAAAACCAACTAAATGCATTTGGTTTTTGTTTTACTCAAAAACCAACCCAAACCAAACCATGAATATCCTCTGTACAACAGCATAGTGAAACCATACTATTTCAGAAATAGTGATTACACTACTGAAGGCTGTTTTCATTCTCTTCACAACTTTTTTTTCTGTGTGAAAAAAGTCAAAGAACAAAAGAAAAAGCAAGCACAATTGTGATCGATGAGATGTATGAAACTATGAATGGACCAAAAGCGAGGATGACATGCTATCCACCATAGTTCTTAAGTAGTCAACTACATATGTGTTAATGTTAATGTTACAAGGTCCTTGTCGGTAGATATAGATAGCTGATCTTTCTAATTATAGCTAGCTAGCTACTTCATTCTAATAGTTGTTGGAAAATTGCGTATCTTGTCCACCCATAAGAGATGCTAATTATCCGGTTAACCTATTTGCTAGTTCTCCTCTTAAAATCCTAGTTAGTCTGTACATAAATACCACTATGAGTATTGAAAAGAGTGTCTCTTCACTAGATTAGACGGTATAGGGTGAAATATGATATGACACGTGATCATTTAAAGGAAAGATACGTGAAACCCACAACGGGGATAGCCGAACACCGAACACAGCCATTCTGCTTGTCACCGGAAGGGATAACGTTCATAAAGGTGTATTAAATGTTCTGCATCCGGTAGTATTTAATAAGGAATATTCTGCAGTATTAAAAGCGACGGCTCGTTACAGAGAATTTGGCATTTATGTTTACCGTTACATCTTCATCAATGACCCTCATAATTGACATTAAAGGAGGGCACGATCCTACGACCTCCTTCCCTAGACACAACTCTAAATAGTGATCCGAGTTATCATTGTAGAAGACACGAATTTTCTGGCTAAACTTACACTACATTCTATACAAAAGCTTAATACAATCTTACTTTTCCGTTTTTTGATCTCATCATTGTTGTGCCTGGAAACCTTATTCCCGGAACAATCATTTCTGTTGTTTCGTTTATATTTTAAGGCTAAGTATTGTACATTTCTTCAATTATTGTATTATTTCAGGATCAAATTAGTTTACTTGTCTAGAAATCACGTATAAATTCAACTGTACCATTTTATGGGTAAACAGTTTGGCGCCCACCATGGGGCCTAGACAGTCGTGCAATTAAGTGGATCCTTGACTTTTTTACTAACGTGATTTGATTATTTTGTCTTAGAAAAAATCACAAAAAATGTCAAATAACACTGTTAACAATACGCACAACCCTGAAATTCGAGAGGATCAGCCTTATTTCGAGGATTCAATCAGTGACACCCGCAATGAAGGGAATGACACATGCCGGTGCATGACAGGCAGTACCCTCGACAAGATCGGCTGACAACTCCCGATGATGCTGATGAGGAGCATGTCGTGGATGCGGTGAGGGTCCTGCAAGTGCAATAGGCGATCATTCTAGGCCACCTCACGCGGCAGGATAAGGTTATGACGGAGCTGAAGCAGGCACTATCGGGGGCTTCGAATAATGCAAATAGACGAGATCCAATTCCTCCCGGTGTTCCTGCAAACCAAACAATGCAGAGAGCCGACAACAATACTCACGGGGGTGAAGTTGGCTTTGATAGGGACGGGGGGAGTGGATCCGGTCTCAACAACGAGAATGACCCGTTCAATAATGAACTTTTACGGTTTATGAGGGAAGTAAACGCTCGCATGGACCAAATCCTGGGTGCGCCACCAGTATTGAAAGGCCCGAACTCGAAGAAGTATACTCAATTATTGTACAAGCCGAGTGCGGCACCAGAACTAATCCCGAAGCGGTTCAAAATGCCTAAAGTACCAAAGTATGACGGGACTTCAGACCCATATGAGCATATTACCACCTACACAATGGCGGTAAAAGGAAATAATTTAGCTCATCACGAAATTGAATCTGTGTTGCTAAAGAAATTTGGAGAAACTCTCACGAGGGGAGCTCTAACATGGTATTCATTATTACCCGAGCATTCTATACCTTTGAGACACTCGTGGATTCTTTCATCAACGCTCATGCCGGGGCCAGAAAAGTACAAGCTCGGAAGGCCGACATATTTAGGATCGCACAGGGAGAATCCGAATTATTACGAGAGTTCCTTACCCGATTCCAGAAAGAAAGAATTTTGCTCCTGGTTGTCCCGGATGAATGGGCAGCTGAAGCATTCACCAAAGGATTGAATCCGAGAAGCTTAGACGCTTCCCGGAAGCTAAGGAAGAGTCTGCTTGAGTTTCAGGCAACAACTTGGGCAGATGTCCACAACCGGTACGAGTCAAAGGTAAGGATCCAAGATGACCAGGTCGGTTCTACATCATCACCCAAAAGACGGGAGAAGAGCAGAGAAAAATCAAAATATGACTACGACGCGGACAGACGAACTTCGAGGGGCATGTTTTTGCCTTACGAGCGGACCGAAGGCCGTGGCAGAAACTTCCATGCAACAAATAAGTTCACCGTTGACAGAGGGACCAATCGAGGTCGAAACAATAGATCTCTTCAGGATAAAGAGACGTCAGGGTCTCGGGATCCTTCTTACCCCAAGTTATCGGAATATAACTTCAACGTCAGTATTGTAGAGTTGGTGTCAGCCATAAGAAATATTAAAGAGGCACGATTATCGAGGCTTACGAGATCTGATTCCAGCCAGAGGGATCCCAACTTATGGTGTGAATACCATAGGATAAACGGTCACCGAACAGGGGATTGCCGACACCTCCGGGAAGAGGTGGCAACACTATTAAAGAATGATCACCTCAGAGAATTCTTGAGTGACCGAGCTAAGAACAATTATGGTCATAATAGCAGGAGAAGAACCCCCACGCCAAATGATCAATATGATCTTCGGAGGGAATGAGATTAATAGGGTCACCTTTTCGGTAGCGAAGAAGACAAAAGTATCAATAACTCATAGTAAAAGACTCTGGGAAGACGATATCACTTTCACGGAGGAGGACGCAGACGGATTGTTGTTACCACACAATGATGCACTGGTAATTTATTTAAATATGTTGGATTTTAAGTTCTAGTCACCCCAAGAGAAATGTGGGGAGTTTTTGGAGGTCGAGAGCCGAGGGTCTATCGGAAACAGCCTCTCTACCCCAGGGTAGAGGTAAGGTCTGCATACACACTACCCTCCCCAGACCCTACTAGTGGGACTATACTGGGTTGTTGTTATTGTGTTGGATTTTAAGATTAAATGTGTTCTAGTGGATCTAAAAAGTTCGGCTAATATCATACAATGATGAGTATTGGAGCAAGCTAAACCCACCAAAAGTATTATTCAGGCAACAAAGCTCCTCGCTGGATTCAACCTTGCGAGCGTGACGACCCGGGGAGAGATTTTGCTGCTTGCGAACACTGAAGGAGTAATGAAAATAACTCTCTTCTAAGTAGTAGATGGTGACATGGGATACAATATCATCCTGGGAAGGCCATGGTTACACGATATGAAAGTTGTACCCTCAACATATCACCAATTTCTGAAGTTTCCAACGCCCGAAGGAATCAAGCAGATAAGAGGTGATCAACCGGCAGCAAAAGAGATGAATGCAATTTCGGTTTACAGTAGTAAAGGTAAGGAGCACATGACATAGCAATTACAGGAACCAACACTTGCTCCCGAGCTAGAAGAAGTTAGCCCGGGAGCATAGTCGTCAGAACATTATCAGGTGTCAAAATATTTCCAAGTTCCAGAAGAGACAGATGCAACGAAGTCCACGGCGGAGGAACTAGAGCAAGTTGCATTGTTCGAATAATTCCTAGAAAGAAAATTCCATTTGGGGACAAGACTGCACCTGGAGCTCAAGTCTGGTTTATTGAATTCCTTAAATTTAATGCCGATTGTTTTGCATGGTCGCACGGGGATATGACAGGTATCCCGGCAGAAGTAGCCGTGCACAAGCTGAGTTTGGGTCCCAACGTACCTCCGGTAAGACAAAAGAAACGCCCTATTGCCGAGGCCAGGAATAAATTTGTCAAAGAAGAGGTAACCCGCTTGCTTAATATTGGTTTGATCCGAGAGGTAAGATATCCGAACTAACTAGCCAATGTAGTAGTAGTTCTGAAGAAGAACAATAAATTTCGCATGTGTATAGAATATAAATACCTTAATAAGGCATTCCCGAAAGACTCGTTCCCACTGCCAAACATCGATCAAATGATTGATGCCACGGCCGGGCACGAGTTAATGAGTTTCCGCGATGCTTATTCCAGGTACAACCAAATCAAGATGAACCCGGAAGATAAGGAAAAGACTTTCTTTATAACGAATTTTGGTACATATTGTTACAATGTGATGCCCTTCGAGTTGAAAAATGTCGGAGCCACTTATCAACGGCTCATAAATAAGATGTTTGAAAAGAAAATAGGAAAGACTATGGAAGTTTATATAGATGATATGCTCGTTAAGTATTTGAATGCAGGTGACCACCTTAAGCATTTGCAAGAAACATTCGACGTCCTGAGGAAGAATAACATGAAACTTAATCCCAAGAAGTGCGTGTTCGGGGTCAGTTCCGCTAAGTTTCTAGGATTTCAGATCTCACAAAGGGGAATTGAGGTAAACCCCGACAAAATCAAGGCCATAGAGGATATCCTGGATCAATTGTCAAATGTAAATGAAGTACAAAGTCTCACAGGAAGATTAGCAGCTTTGAGCAGGTTTATTTCCCGGTCGTCGGAAATATGTCATCGATTTTTCACACTGCTCAAAAAGAAAAATAATTTCGAATGGACACCGGAGTGCTAGCATGATCTGAGGGACCTGAAGAAGTACTTATCAAGCCCTCCATTGCTCTCAAAACCAAAAGAAGGTGAGGCATAGCTAGTCTACCTCGCAGTTTCAGAAGTTGCGGTGAGTGCGATTTTAGTCCGAGAGGACAAAGGTACGTAATTTCTCGTTTATTATGTTAGCAAAATTTTAACGGGAGCAGAAACTCGCTACCCACATTTGAAAAAACTGGCCTTAACTCTCGTAGTCGCCGCTCGGAAGCTAAGGCCCTACTTCCAATGCCACCCGTTAGCTGTGGTAATACTTTCCCTTTGCGGAACATCCTCCATAAACCCGAGCTCTCGGGAAGATTGGCCAAATGGACCGTCAAAATTAGTGAGTTTGGCATAGAATATAAACCGAGGACTGTAATTAAGTCGCAAGTCTTGGCTGACTTCGTGGCCGATTTCAGTCCGGGACTACTGCTTCTGGCAACCAAGGAGGCATTAATGGTGTAGGAATCGACCTCGGGGGTTTGGACCTAATTTATGGATGGAACTTCCAACATAAAAGGGTACGGACTCGAAATAGTCTTAATCACGCCTTCAGGGGAAACCTTAAGGCAAGCCATCAGAATTATCCCTTTAACTAATAATAAAGCTGAGTATGAAGCTTTGATTGCACGACTCGAATTGGCCCAGGGACTTGATTCTGAGGTTATCGAAATCAAATGTGACTCGCAGCTGGTGGTAAATCAGGTCTACGGGATCTTTGATACCAAAGAAGAATGTATGCAACAATACGTGGTAAAGGTCCAGGCACTTTTGGCACGATTCCGGAAGTGGTCAATTACTCATATCCCGAGGGAGGACAACGCAGAAGCGAATGCATTAGCAAACTTAGGATCATCGACGAAAATAAAGGGATCAGAGTCCGGGACGGTAGTGCAACTGATGAACTCAGTCCTAGATACGGATGGTTACTATGAGGTAAATGTGACTAGTCTAGTCTGGGAATAATTGACTATCATGAGCACGGGAAGTTTCCCGAAGACCCCAAAGCATCAAGGGCGTTACGCGCCAAAGCTGCACGTTATAACTTCAAGAGAGGCCAATTGAATAGAAAATCCTTCCAAGGCCTAGTGCTTAGGAGCGTCAGAAGCTAATTATGTCATGAGAGAAGTCCACGAAGAGATATGCAGTAAGCGCTCGGGCGCAAATTCTTTGGTGTTGAAGTTGGTACGGGTAGGATATTACTGGCCTCTCGTGGAACAAGATGCCAAAGATTTCGTACGAAAATATGATAAGTGCCAACGCTACGCACCACTAGTACACCAACTGGAAGAACCCTTACATTCGGTTCTTTCCCCATGGCCGTTCATTAAATGGGGGATGGACATCATCGGACCACTGCCACCGGCTCCCGAAAAGGTAAGGTTTCTTTTAATTCTAAATGATTATTTTTCTAAATGGGTGGAAGTAGGTCCTTATCAGAAGATCGGAGAACGCGAAGTGGTCGATTTCCTATGGGAAAATATAATTTACAGGTTCGGAATACCAAAAGAGATAGCATGCGACAATGGGCCATAGTTTATCGGTGCAAAAGTTACAAAGTTCCTCGAAGATTTGAATATAAAGAGGATCACATCTTCTCCTTATCATCCGAGCGCAAATGATCAAGCGGAGTCAAAAAACAAAGTGATTATTCAAAACCTCAAGAAAAGGTTGGAAGCAGCAAAAGGCAAATGGCCCGAAGAATTTTTCGGAGTTCTATGGGCTCACCGAACAACGGCCAAATCGAGCACATGAGAAACTCTTTTTTCCCTTATGTACGGTGCTGAAGCCCTAATCCCGGTGGAAGTGGGTGAACCCACTTTGAGATATTTTCGGCAGATGAAGAATCGAACAACGAAGCAATGTTAATCAACTTGGAACTGCTCGAGGAATGTAGGGACTTGGTGCATTTAAGAATGACAACTTAAAAGCGGAGAATGGAGCGATATTATAATCGAAGAGCTAACCTACATATTTCAAAGTCGGAGATTTGGTTCTGAGGAAAGTAACCCAAAATACTCTGGAGCTCAACGCGGGGAAGCTAAGTCCAACATGGGAATGTCTCTAACGGATTTCAGCTATCACTGGGAAAGGTTCATATGAGTTAGAGAACAAGAATGGAGACAAGTTGCCTAGCAACTGGAACGTGGCACACCTCAAAAGATATTATTGCTGATGAACATTATTCAAGCGAAAAGTATGTGCTGCACTCTTTTTTCCTTCATTCAGTTTTTGTCCCAATTAGGTTTTTCTGGCAAGGTTTTTAATGAGGTAGTGGTAGAAAGCATACTATGAAGACATCAACAAAAAGACCTTTGATAGCAAGGCAAACAAACAAGCTTCCACTCGGGGACGATTAGATAATCTTTGGTTTGATAGCAAATTCCCACTGGGAAGTTAAGTTTGCTACCGAACAGAAGTTACCCGACCGTTCACGAGCAAAAACCACTAGAGGATTGTTAGATATTCTTTCGCTCGATTGCATGGATTCCTAAGGGGGAGTAAGGTATGTTGCCGAGTTAAGGATTATCTAGATATTCATTGGTGGAATCTTTGAAGACACAAGACTTCCAGTGTTTCAATTCGCATTCTTTGTATTCGAATACTAGGGGAATGATATGATAATACGACAACATTGACTGCCACGTCAACCGGGAAATGAAAATCCGAAAACCAAATGCATCATCGAGACCGGGGATTGTGCAGCCAGCCTCGTAGAAACAAGTTGTACAAGATAGCCACAAGTAATGTCAATTTCTTTTTAGTATAATAAATGCTAGCCACAAGTAATGGCAATTCCTTTTTAGCATAATAAATGCTAGCCACAAGTAATGGCAATTTCTTAGCATAATAAATGCTTGTGTACTTTTGAAAATAGAAGGAATTATATGAAATGAAATCCTTTTATTTTTATCTTGTTTCTTGTTTGAACGATGAACTAACTTTGTCATTTAAAAGTTAAACAAGTACTTCAAATGTTAGTGCCGTAATGAACATGAGACGTCCTCTTCAAGAGCACCGTAAACATAAGAGGGCCCTCTCTTATGAAAACCTCACGTTAAAGGGTTGGTTTCAGAAGAATTTGTGCCCGGAATCAAAATGCCTTCGAGGAAAAATGCACCCGAATACATACACGAAAGGACGTAAAAAGTAAACTTGCACAAATACTTATGAAAACCCTCACGTTAAAGGGTTGGTTTCGGAATAATTTGTGCTCGGAATCAAAATGCCTTCGAGGAAAAATGCACCCGAAGACATACATGAAAGGACACAAAAAGTAAACTTGCACAAATACTTATAGAAACCCTCACGTAAAAGGGATAATGCTCGAAACCAAAGTGCTTTGAGGAAAATGAATCTGAGGCTACACATAGTAAAGCGCGAATAGAAAAACGTGCACAAAATTCATGAGAAAATGCAAAGGTTAAAGACTTGCATGGATATTCAAACGAAAGTAAGACTCAAACAATACTTGAGCAAAAATATGTCTTTATTTACAAGAACGTGCCAAAACGGTAAAAGTACAAAATGGGAAAAAGAAAAGAAAAGCTAAACTGTAGTGTCTCCGGAACCAGAAGGAAGAGAAATGTTTGCATCCCCAGGAGAAGTAGGTGGGTCCACCGATGGCTCAAAATTTTCATCAGTTAGACCTTCGGCATCATCATCTTCCGATTCTTCTTTAGTTCCCAAAACCTCAGAACCAGAACCAAAAGGGCCAGGTACATCAGACCTCGATGGGAGTCCACTTTTAACAGCTAACTCAAGCTCGCGTGCCTTAGAAATTTTGGCATCAAAGTCAATGACACCAGCTTTGGCCTCTTCCAAGGTTTTTCTCCTCATGTTGTACATGGCGTAAGTTTTTTTAACAACGAGGGAAGCCTCTCAGTAATTGAGTTCTTCTTTGAGTTAGGTTACCTCGGCAGAAAGGTTTTCCCAGGTGAACCTAGCAGATTTGAGGATGACATCAAGGTCGCGGACAGTTGAACTAAGGAGCCTATTATGCTCGATAATTTTCCCGTACTTCTCTTCTAATTGGGCATGTTTTGCCCTCACAGCATCAAGCTCTTCGATTTTGGAGTTCAAGGTTGCTTCTAATTCAGTCACTTTTTCGGCAGTAACAGCCTTGCGCTCGGTTGCAACAAGAATGGCATCCTGGACTTCAGCCCATTTGGCCTTGGCTTCATCAAATCTAACCCTCAGTGGGCCAATTACTTAGCTAAGGGTTACCACTTCTTGCTCGCTTTGCTACAAATGAGCCTCCAAAACAACGACCTCAATAGCTTTGGTTTCCAGTTCCGAGAGGCAGAGAACCGTTTGGTCCCGTTCCACCAAAAGCTAATTCTGTTAAGAAGTAAGTTCCTCCTTCTCATAAATCAACCTCTGAAGTCCATCAGAAGCAAGAAAGTTGGCCTACAAAACAAGAAGAAGTAAAACTTAGAATACATTCATACAAAAGTAGAAGAAATAACAAAGGAAGAAAGGAACACACCGCTGCGGCATTGTGCATGGCATTGTTCGACAAACACTCCCCCGAGAGTGCTTGAATATTTTCCTAGTCTTTCAGATAATTAGCAAGCTCCACCGGCCGGGATATCAAGTTGCATCCGGTAGAGACCGAAAGAATAATGTTTCTCCTCCTTTTCGGATCTTCAAAAGGGGCAGCATAATTTTGCCCCAAATTCCCATGAACTGGGAATTGGGGAAAAGGAACACCTTCTCCATGGTCAGGTGCGGCCGACGGAAATGATGTAGCAGTTGCTGGTATTGGTGAAGGTGGAGATGAAGCTGATAGAGTCAAAGGGTGAGAAGCAGTTGCATCAAATGCAGTGCTGGTGGATGGATGCTCGCCAACCAAAGATGACAGGGATCCGGTACTCAGCCCCGCAGTACCGGACATAGCAATTGGGGCCCGAAAATAGAAGTTGACATTATCTACCAAATCAAACTCTCCCCAAAGTGCCGAGGCATCGTCCTCTGTTGGTGTAAGTCTCTCAACAGATCGAGCATCCTATTGAGATGATGTGGATCGTTGTCTTCTATGTAAAGAAGCTCTCTCATCACTAGCTTCTTCATCATCGTCAATCATCACGGTGGCTATGACCGGCCCAAAAGGAGGGCAAATCACCATCGCTACCGGAGATGACTCAAGGGTATCGGTCCTCGCTCTCTTATTCTTTTCCCCGACTGCAGAAGAGCGTCTTCTCTTCTGTTGTTTGTCCTCCAGCCGGGGACTCCATAAAGAAGCATTTGTTCTCGAAGCAGGCCCGAAGCCACCTGTTCGAGTAAGAGCCTCCTGAAGCAGCCTCGCGGCATCAGCAGGATCAACCAAGATGTCCTCCTTGAGAACATCAATGGAGTCCGCGGGTAGACCTAATTTCATAGACAGGTTAGAAGAGATCAATCAAGTTCTTTACATAAAAATTTGAAACAAGGCGAGTTTGAGTTACCATGATTCTTGGCCTTCCACCCATATTTATAGGCTAGTTCTTTCCACAAGTGAGTCTTGGGCGTCGTAACGTCCAAGATCTTTTGTACCCACCGGTCCAAACCTTCGATCACCGGTGGGATCCATCGAGTTGCTGAAATAAACGAAGGATGGAGGATCAATACGACTATAAAAAAATATTTAGTAAAAAGAAATACCAAACAAAGAGCTTACGAGTGCGGTTCTAAGCAGCCGAAAAGGATGAAGCCATTGCCAGAATGATGTCGTTGGTGGCAACTGCAACGAACTGTTCCATATACCCACGATCATTGTCATCATCCATGCTAGATAGTAGAGCATGGTGGCCACGCTTGCAGAGGTTTATCATTCCCCCGCAGAAGATTTTGGGAGAATAGAGATTCATCGTATGAGCTAAGTTTATCTCCTCTCTAGTTTCCTGGCACAAACGCCGAAAACAAGCAACCGTCCTCCACACATAAGGACTTACTTATTCCAAACACACATGGTAGCGGAGGCAAAACTCCGCAATCACGGAATCAAGCTCCCCGCTCAAAGAAAACGCACCCAAAGTAAAAGGATGCATATAAACATATGTAAAACCCTCCTTTGGAAGGGTGACTCGTTCCGACATATCGGGAGAGATAATTTTCAGGTCATGGCAGCGACAGTCTTCCTTCACAGCATGAGGATGTATGGAAGAAGGATACCTGTTAACGACCCATGTACGAGAATTAGCAGTAGGGAATTTCTCTTCAAAGTATTTTGTGGTAATAAGACTTCTAGGGATGATGGAACCTACCGTTGGAGGAGCAGAGTCCTCGGCTTTGTTCTTGTTCTTTGAAGAACCGGCACGCTTGCAGGAAGAATCCATTGAATAAGAAGAAGGAAAGGGTTTTTGTTTGAAGAGATTTGGAGAAAGGATGGAGAACAAAGATGCAAATCAGAAGCTCGAGAAATTATGAAGTGCAAAGGAAAAGAATGATGCGTATAAGTAAAATTTTAGCGGCTAAATTCATGGCCATGACTACCTCGATAATCGGCAAAAGTTGTGCTGAATCGTGGGATGATGCGTGTTCGGAGAATTAAATGCGGAGATACGTGCGTCTAATCAACCGTCAGAAGCCTTTAGAGGGAGTTATAGTAATTCCCGCCAAAAGAGTATTTCTACCAACTTTTCGGTAACACAAAGTTATGTCACCGAAAAGCAGGGGACTATCTGTATAGGGTGAAATATGATATGACATGTGGTAATCTAAATGAAATACACGTGGAACCCAAGACGGGGATGGCCGAGGATCGAACGCAGCCATTCCGCTTGTCACCGGAAGGGATAACGTTCATAAAGGTGTATTAAATGCTCTGCGTCCAGTAGCATTTAATAAGGAATATTCTGCAGCATTAAGAGCGACGGCCCATTACAGAGAATTTGGCATTTATGTTCACCGTTACATCTTCATCAATGACCCTCATAATTGACATTAAAGGAGGGCACAATCCTAAGACATCCTTCCCTAGACACATCTATAAATAGTGAGCCCAGTTATCATTGTAAAGGATATGAATTTTCTGGCTAAACTTATATTACATTCTATACAAAACTTAATACAATATTACTTTTACGCTTTTTGATCTCATCATTGTTGTGCCCGGAAACCTAGTTCCTGAAACTGACATTTCTGTTGTTTCATCTACTTTTTAAGGCTAAGTATTGTATATTTCTTCAATTATTGCATTATTTCAGGATCAAATTAGTTCACTTATCTAGAAACCACGTATAAATTCAACTGTACCGTTTTACGGGTAAACATAGACGGATATGATTTTATATACCATAAGATCAATCTCCGAATATAATGGATTTTTAGGTTGTGGAAACAAGGGAGTTCATCCGTCTTGTGATGATTCTTAACGACTAGTAATTCAAGTCGCGGATGCTTCAAATGATTCGCTTTTGCAAGGAGAAACCCGTAAATCTCATGACTAGCACATTTACGTATTAAGTACTTCAGTTGTAGTAGAAGCGGAGCCGACAATTTGAAATTTATGAATTTTAAGCTTGTATCATAATTCATTTTAGTTACTGAATTTGCAATTAATTATTTATACTTATTTAATAAATTTTCTAATACAAATAAATTTAAACAAAAACTATTGAATTCTTCCAAATCCTTACATAATAGTACAACTGTCTAGTGACCATACAAAATACTAGTAATACCTTATTATTGGAAAATTAGAACCCCACCCACCCACCTTCACACACAAGACACAGAGAAAATAAAAGTACTCATTGGTTATAAAACCCACTATATATTCTGCACTACTGATTTGGATGGATGAACTGCTACAACAAAAAATATATATTGTACTAGTTGCCAGCAGCATGATTTTTCATAAGTGATGTCAAGTTTATACCATTCGTCTTATAAGTAAGTTTATATGAGACTATAATGAGTTTAACGTATAATTTTTTGTCTCCATTTACCTTTACTTTGTATTATATTCAAACGATGTGGATCTATTGTGCATATACTTATTATTTTTTAAAAATATTATTTATATACATTAAGAAAGGAAAAAATTACGAAATCTGTATTTGAACGACCTCATATGTGGGCTCAATTTTATGACTCATTAGAGCATGAGAATTGGTTATTCCCTTTGGCTCTGTCCCATAATATAGTTTAATCTCACTTGATCATTTATTCCTACATTTTAACGATACAATATCATATATAAAAGGCAAAAGGCACACATGTATCCCGAAAAGTGTTTGTTGTAACTCAATTTAAACAATTAAAGTTCACACTGCTAATTAAATACAGTCATTCCTAATTTCCAACCCTATTATTTGACATTTTTCTCTCATCAAGATTAAATCTGAATAGTTAGAAAAATTGACCTATATTAGATTATTAGTTCAATTTTAATTTAAATTGAATGTTAAGAAACTACAAGAAAATGGGTACTATAAATTGCATATCTTAAATCACGCTATATAAACTGTTAGTCAAGTCCAGTTTGTTAGTCACGCAATATGAATATAATACATGCCTTTTTTCTATAAATAAAATTCCATTACCGTGTGTGCAATCATTCCCTTTCAATAAATTGCTTCCATCTTTTAAGTTGTTTACTGCTCATTCGATTAAGGCAAAGATGAAATAGATTATAGACAGTTCTGTTCAATATACTTATATAGTAATCCGTACAATTCATTGACATCTTCGAGATTGAAAAATGTGCTAAATATACAGAGTCTGACACTAAAGATCCACAAAGTAAATGCTCATCAGACAAGTACTACCAGAAACACAGTAAGTATGATACTGATATATCATAATCAAGCATTAAATTCAAAGGTTCCTAAAAACAATAAGAAAAGTGTTAGAAGTTGAGGGTAGGTTGGTTCAGATTTTTTAATTATCAAATCAAATTAATTATATCTGGTTATTAAATCTAAATATCAAACCAAATCAATAAAAATCGGGTTTTTCGGGTTTTTGAGTTTTTTCAAATTTTTTATTCATAAAGTCTTCATGACACAAAACGTAAAATTTGTGCTTCAAATATTTCTTTAATCCTAGTAAGACAGAACTATATAAGATATTTTTCAATAAAATAACATAAATATGAGATGGGTCATGATATTGTACTAAAATATTCAACAATAAAGATAATAAAATCGTATAAAATAAATATTATTAATAAGCCATAATGAAAACAAATATAATTTAAAATTATGACTAATACGCACTACTCCATTTACATAACTAACTAAAAGAAAAATAAGTTATATATTTTATCTAAACCAAGGAAAAATTAAAAAATTGATATCCAACACTATTTTCATTCATAGTACAATTGAATTGAATGTCTTTTATTAGCATTAGTATTGATTTGGTTTAGGATTTATTTGAATTAGTAACATTTATGAACTATAAAACTTATTGGAACATCCAAAAATTATAAGCTCAAGCTTGAAATAATACGTTAAAAGATAAAACTATGAAAAAATTTAAGAAATATTTATAAACTACACTACCAAAAATATTTTTATGTATTAAATATATTTAAAACTTCCATACATATAATGTCGGGTTGGTTTGGTTTCGGTTTGACTTTTTTAATTAAAACCAAACCAAACCAAATACGATCGAGTTTATTTTTTTCAACACCAAACCAAATCAAACCAAACCATAGTCGAGTTTTTTTTTTCTCGGTTTGACTCGGATTATCGGGTTGGTGTGATTTGTCGGTTTTATTTGTATACCCCTAGTTAGAAGTATTTATCCTTTCGTACAATTTTATAAGTAGGCATTTGAAAAACTTGAAAAAAAGAATTTTTGAAGTTATATTGAGAAATGATTTTTGAAATTTAAAGTTTTATTTGGATATGCATTTTACTTATTAAAAAAATAAATTAAAGTTTAGTAAAAGAAAGAAAATTTTCATCCATAACTGGTCGAAACCAATTTTTGGATTTTAAAAAATGTCTCAAAACTATTTAGAAAAATGATCAAATTCCACGGGCAAAAAATATTTTCAAAATATCTCAAACAACATTTTTGGTTTAGATTTTAGCTTAATTATACCTTTAACAAGATCAGATGGTAAAATCGAGCTTTTACTCGCTTGCTTTATGATTTATCCAAAAGTATATTGATTTTACCTTTATATTTTTTGATTCTTAGTTTTTTATTACTATATATTGTTTCTTGCGCTCTATTATTTTATATTTTTTTATTCTTAGATTTCTATTATCACATGTTACTTCTTTTGCTCCGTTTATCTTATTATCTTATTGTTATTATTATTTGTTGCTACTGTATCTTTTTCGTCTTTTCTTGAATGTCTTAAAAATAACTTTTTTATCTTCGCAAGATATGAATAAAATTTGTGTACACAATACCTTCCGAATTTGTTACTGTTGCTTTATGATGTATCTACAATCAGAATCCCTGATTATTGAAAGTTTTTGACACGAGTAATAAAAATCTTTTTTGCATGATACTTTAAAAACACTCTCATACTTCGAACTCCATAATTTGACCCTCGTAGCGACTACGATCTAATCTTTGGCACAACAAGCTAAAAGGGGGAACAAGAAAAGGAAAAAGAAAGAACAGATCAAAATCTACCCAGTACCATGAAGATAGGAAGTAGCAATCCAAAGATAAGACGTGAATAAGACTTGGAAGGTGTGAAGTCAATTTAAAAGTTAATTTTTCATTTCATATGATAACTAATCAACTAGAACTCTAGAAGTGGGTAACCAGAGAAAGATTCATCAGTCACCACTGTTCTTGCCGAAAACCAAAAATAGAGTAGACATGTTTCGCATTATATATTTATATTGTGATTTTTTTCTAAAATTGTATCTGTTTATCCGTAAAATGGTACTGTTGAATTTATATGTGATTTCTAGACAAGTAAATGAATTTGATCTTGAAATAATAGATGAATTAAATAAAAAAATATAATATTTAGCCTTGAAATGAAGACAAAATAGCAGAAATAATAATTCCGGGAGCAGGGTTTCTGGGCACAATAACAACGATATCAAAGCGCAAGAAAATAAAATTGTATTAAGCTTTGAACATGGTGTAGCGTATGTTTGCCAGAAAATTCGTGTCCTTTACAATGATAATAGAGCTCACTATTTATAGTTGCACCTTGGAAATAAAGTTTTAGGATCAAGCCCTACTTAAATGTCAATTATGAGGGCCATTGAAGAATATGTAATGGCGGGCAGTGAATGCCATATTTCTTGTAACGAGCAGTATACTTAATGCTGTAGAATATTCTTCATTAAATGCTACCGGGTGACAGACATTTATTTCATCTTTATGAGTATCATTCTCTTTGGTAACATAAGGGATTGTTTCCTTCGGTTTAAGCTATCTTCTGTCTTCGGTCCCACGTGTCACTCCCTCATTCGATCATTTAATATAACATATTTTACCTATACAGATAGTCCCCCTGCTTTCCGGTGGCATAACTTTGTTTTACAGAAAAGTTGGTAGAAATATTCTTTTTGGCGGAAATTTTACTGACCCCGTCTGAAAAGTTTCTGACGGTTGATTAGATGCACATCTCTTCGCATTTAATGCCCCGAGCACGCGTCATCCCACGATTTAGCATAACGTTTGCCGGTTATCGAGGTAATTATGGCCACGAGTTTTGCCGCCTATACCTTTATTTATACGCATCAACCTCCTTCATTTACACTTCATACTGCTCTGAATTTTCTAAGACTTTCTTTACTCAACTCATACTTCGACTTAACCTTTCTTTAGCTTCCTTCCTTGAGAGAAAAACCCTCCCTCTGATAAATATGGCCTCTTCTTCAAGAAAACCTAGTTCTTCAAAGAACAAAGGTAAGGCTGATGATGCTGCCCCCCCTACGGTGAGTATCATCATCCCAAAGAACCTGATTACCATCAAATATTTTGAAGAGAAGTACCCTTATGCTCACCTTCATATGTGGGTTGTTAGCGTATACCCTTCTTCTATCTGTCCTTCCAGTATTCCTGTTGTGAAGGAAGATTGCCATTGATATGATTTGGACATTATCGCTCCCGACCTGGCGGAGCGGATAACTTTACCCAAGAAGGGTTTTATATATTATTACACGTATCCCTTCACTTTGGGAGCGTTTCTTTGAGCGGAGAGCTTGACACCGCCATTATGGAGTTTCGCCTCTGTTATTATGCGTGCTTGACACAGGTGAGACCTTCAGTGTGGAGGACAATTGCTTGTCTTCGGTGCATGTGCCAGGAGACGGGAGAAGAGCTATCCTTAGCTCGAGTGATGAACCTCTATACCTCTAAAATCTTTCGTGGGGGGATGATTAATTTTAGCAAGCGTGACCACCATGCACTGCTATCCAGCATGGATGCTGAAAACGGATGGAACGGTTCGTTTCAGTCGCCTCCAGTGACATTATCCCGGCCTCGACTCCGAATTTCCCGGAATTATGGAACCGCACTCGTAAGTCTATCGTTTGTTTCTTCTTTTGTTAAAGACCATTCCTCATCATTATTGACTATTCTTCCTTAACATATCTCAGTGACTCAGTGGGTTCCCCCTAGGGTTGAAGGTTTGGACCAATGGGTCTAGAAAAGTTTAGACATTACTACGCCCGAAACTCGCACGTGGAAAGAGTTGTCCCTGAAATACGGATGGAAGGCCAAAAATCATGGTAAGTCCAACTCATCTTGTTTTTACCTTTTCTCATAAGGAAGTTGTTTGACTTTGTCACGCCCCGAACCTAGGGGGCAAGATCAGTACCCGGTGCCTCACCTATCCTTGCGTACCAACTTGCAACTAAGAGAATCTGAACATATAATGTCATACTTTGGCCATGGGCCACATTGCAGGACAATTTGCGAAGAAAAATATAAAATTGAATGGATACCAAAGCTGACTAAACATCAATATAAAGTTGGGCCGGCAAGGCCGTCATAACTACTACAGCTGACAAACCAACAAAATATACATACAAGGCCTACAAGCCCAACATACTGCACTAACTCATAGGATATGTCTACAAGTCTCTACTGATAGATGTACCGTGATCGGAACAGGGCCCCGACCTACTCATAACCTATATACATATATACACAAGATGTACACAAAACTCCTAGACCTGGCAACTCCGAAGGACGTGGAGCTTACCGATAAAGCTGAACTCGGGCAACACCTACCGAGAAGGTCTACCCGCATGTCTGTATGAACCTGCACACATAAAATACAGCGTCCCCAGAGAAAGGAACGTCAGTATGAAATAATGTACCGAGTATGTAAGGCAACAAAATAACTAAAAGCTAAAACTCAACTGATAATATAATAACTGAAAGTAACTAGGAGTCAAAGATAATCTGAAGATATGCTTACCTGCTGATACTGGCTCAACTCTCTCAATATAGTAAGTAAAATAGTTGTCCCACCCTATAAGGCTTGGTATATATACAACTGCTCTGCCGTGCTCGCTCATAGGCGCTCGGCCATACTAGGCTCTGTATCTCGGCCAACTGGGCTCGCTCATAGGCGCTCGGCCACAGTAGGTTTAGTATATAACTTACCATCAGATCAGAGATTGCCCAATAGGGGCCTGCCCACCAATTATAGCTCGATGGTGGTGAAAATACTATAATACTATGTATATATATAGACCTTCTGGTCTCTTGACTGGAAAAAGACAATACTCAATTGAATATAAAGTCCCGATAAGGGAGAATACTGTAACTTATGAGACTAGGATAATGTATATAAATTCGGGAGTATGAACTTCTCTTTATGCCTCGTATTCAAACTCATGTAGTTACGAGATCATATGAAAATAAAGGAAGGGCTTAACCTTAACATACCTGGAGTAGGGAAAAGTCCGTATGATATTCTTGAGAAATATTGCACCGCACTTCCTTAAAATTGCAAAATCTCACGTTGCTTAAGATGCTATGAAATCTTTGTTTGAATTATTGAATATACGTACCTTACGTGTTGAAGATCACGTTGTTTCAGATTGCACCATACTCAGAGTCTTTGCCATTTTTGACTTGTTAAAAGATATGTATCCTTCTTGAATTAAAAAGGCCTTATGTTTGAACTGGTGTGGGGCCACCCCATGAGGTAGATTAACCACACCCCTTAATCTTTGATATTTGCCACATAACCCATCATGACTAAGTGTCATATATTTTGGTGGTGGCTTGCTGCCACGTGGTGGTGGGGGGTCTTAATATTTATCCCATAATTCATTAGTTAATAAGGTAATATCCCGTTACCCAATAATTAATTAATTACCCATATAATTAAGAATTATCTCAACTTACTTAAAATACTACTCATTTTTAACATACCTTGTACATCTTACTATCATGGTCATGTAGTATCTTGTATGGCACTAGTCCATAAATACCGGATATTATGGTTCGTACCGTATTTTATCCCAAATCAACAACCTTCAACGAAACTCATTTTCTTTGATTCGTTTACCCTTTATATTTCACGACACTTACTTATTGCTTGTTATAAATATCATAAGTGAATTATAACCTCAAGTAAATCACACCCCCGAGTCCACGTCAATTAACTGAAGACGAAACTTTAACGTACGAAAACGCGAGTCTGAATACGAAAACGCAAGTCTGAATTGTGCGTTCGGCTTGTCCATCAGTCTGTGGATGAAAAGTTGTGCTGAGATTTACCTGACTCCCTAGACCTTTCTGAAATGACCTCCAAAAATGTGCTATAAACTGGGCCCCACAGTCAGATATAATAGATATTGGTACTCCGTGTAGCCGCATTATCTCCTTAATATACAACTTTGCATAGTCTTCTGTTATATATGTAGATCTGACCGGTAGGATATGAGCTGATTTCGTGAGCATATCGACTATCACCCATATGGAATCGAACTTACGATGAGAATGAGATAAACCCGTGATAAAGTTCATGTTTATCGCCTCCCATTTCCACGTCGGGATCTCTATAGTCTGCATTAGCCCTTCGGGCTTCTGGTGCTCTACCTTAACTTGCTGGAACTAGGACACTACGCGACAAACTCAACAATGTTCTTCTTCATATCGTTCCACCAGTACACATCTTTAATGTCATGATACATCTTCGTCGACCTAGGATGAATGGAGTACCACGAATAATGTGCCTTTGATATAATGTTGTCTCGTAGCCCTTCTACACCTGGAACACACAAACGACCCCTATATCTGAGAACCCCATCTCCCTTCTAACAACAACTTCTTCTGCTGCGGAACTCGCTCTCTCAACTCGACCAACTCTGGGTCCTCGTACTGCCTCTCCTTTACTTCAGCTATGAGAGATGATTTTGTAGTATTTTGGAGTACAACTCTACCATCGCCAGAGTCTACTAACCGAACCCCCAAACAAGCCAATTGATGAATCTCTCTAGTTAATTGTCTTTTCTCGGCCTTTACATGTGCTAAACTACCCATAGATCGGCGACTTAAGGCATCTGCTACAACATTAACTTTCCCTGGATGATAGAGAATGTTAACATCATAATCTTTCAATAACTCAAGCTATCGCCTCTGTCGCAAATTCAACTCTTTTTGCTTGAAGATATATTGCAGGCTTTTATGATCTGAGAATACATCAATATGAACACTATATAAATAATGCCACCATATCTTAAGTGCATGCATAACCGCAACTAACTCGAGGTCATGGGTTTGATAATTCTGCTTGTGCTTCCTTAACTGCCTTGAAGCATACACAATTACTTTCCCATGTTGCATCAGGACACATCCTAACCCGACACCTGAGCTATCACAATACATGGCATAACCATCTGGACCCTCTGGAAGTGCTAGAACTGGCGATGAGGTCAACCTGTTCTTAAGCTCCTGGAAACTCTGCTCGCAAGCCTCCGTCCACTGAAACTTAGTTGCTTTCTGCGTCAACTTCGTTAATGGTGCTGAAAGGGAAGAAAAACCCTCTACGAACCTCCGATAGTATCCTGCTAAGCTTAGAAAGCTATGAACCTCTGTCGGAGTGGTAGGTATAGGCAATGATTTCACAGCCTCAATCTTCTGAGTGTCTACCTTTATACCTCCATCAGATACAATGTGTCCCAAGAATGCTACAGACTTCAACCAGATCTCACATTTATAATACTTAGCATACAATTTACTATCACGGAGGGTTTGGAGTACTGCTCGCAGGTGGTCCGCATGCTCATCCTCTGAACGTGAATAAACCAAAATATCATCAATAAATACTATCATGAACAGATCTAAAAATGACCGGAATAGGCTATTCATCAAGTCCATAAATACGGCAGGTGCATTCGTCAACCCGAAGGACATGACAAGGAACTCGAAGTGGCCATATCGAGTCCTGAAGGCTATCTTGGGAATATATTTCTCCCGAACTTTGACCTGGTGGTACCCCGAGCTCAAATCTATCTTTGAAAAGTATCTAGCTCCCTGTAACTGATCAAATAAGTCATCTATCCTTGGAAGCGAATACTTATTCTTAATAGTTACCTTGTTCAGTTGCCTATAATCGATACACATCCTCAGCGATCCGTCTTTCTCCAGCAAATTTTTTAACTGCTCCTTCAACTCCTTCAATTCGGCAGGTGCCATTCTATACGGAGGGATGGATATTGGTTGAGTTCCCGGAAGCAAATCGATGCCAAAATCAATCTCTCGCTCTGGAGGAATACCTGGAAGTTCATCTGGAAATACATCTGCGTACTCTTTGACTACTGGAATAGATTGAAGTGTAGGTATCTCAGCATCTGCATCTCTAACTTGCACAATATGATAAATGCACCCTTTTGCGATCATTTTCCTCGCCTTCAGATAGGAAGTAAACCTACCTCTAGGTGTCACTGTATTACTTACCCATTCAAGGACTGGCTCACCCGAAAAATAAAATCTGGCTGTCTTTGCTTGATAATCAACTGTGGCATAGCAAGCGGCCAACCAGTCCATGCCCATGATAGCATCAAAATCCAACATCTCTAGCTCAACTAGGTCGGCTGAGGTCTGATGACCACAAACTGTCACCGTACAACCTCGGTAAACCTGTCTAGTAATAATCAATTCTCCGACCGGTGTAGATACCACAAAATGATCACTTAGTATTTCAGGCATTATACCAAACTTCCCCGCGACAAATGGGGTAATACACGATAAAGTAGATCCTGGGTCTATCAAGGCATAAGCATCGTGAGAGCAAATGGTCAACATACCTGTCACAATGTCTTGTGAAGACTCCTGCTCCTGTCGACCCGCTAAAGCATAACTACGATTCTGGTTATCACCTGAACTGAAACCTCTACCTCTGCCTCTACCTCTACCAGCCGAAGACTGAGACTCGCGCCCTGAAGGACGCACAGATATAGATGATCCTATTGTTGAATTCGCTAGTTGTGCCATACCTCCAGAATCTCTATTTGGGCAATCTCGCATCATATGCCCCGGACGTTCACATGTATAACAAGCATCGGAACTGGCTCGGCATTGGCCCAAGTGTCCTCTACCACAGATGTCACACCGTGGCGGAAATGGCCATGTCTGCCCTGAACCTCGTTGTCGCTGCAAACCCGATGCCCGGGAGCTTTTACCTAGTCCTGACTGAGTATAGCGGTCATACCTATAACTATGTAACTGAGGTGGCGGAGGCCTAGGTGGCCGTTTGAAGTACTGGGGCCTATAACTACCCTGAGACTGCTCCTGAGACCTAGAAAACCTCATTCTCTTACGTTGTCCTTACTCGATCCTCTCTGTACCCTGCTGTCGACGCCTACCCCTTTCTATATTCTGGATGAATGCCTGAATCTGGGAGATATCCATACTATCCTACAATGCAGCGGTGGCACATGCTTCGGTTAACTCTGGGGCCAATCCTGCTATAAATCAGTGAATCCTGTCCCGCATAGTAGCAACTATGGACGGTGCATATCTGGCCAATGAGTCAAAACAGAGACTATATTCTTGAACACTCATATTGCCCTGCTGGAGGGCTAGAAACTGATGGACTCGAGCCTGTCAGATCTCCCGCGGTAAGTACTGGTCAAGGAAGGCATCCAACAAATTCTCCCAAATAGCTAGAGGTGCATCACATCCCCTGGACCTCTCCCATCCCTCGTACCAAAGGATGAATATATCTCGGAGTCGAAAAGTTGCTAGCTCCACTACCTCTTTCTCCGTGGCATGCATAAACCAAAAGATCCTGTGAAGCTAGTCTATGAAATCCTGCGGGTCCTCCCTCTGATCTGTCCCCGTGAACTCTGGGGGACTCAAAGAAATAAACTCAAAGAAATCCTGCACTAGCGGATGCCCTAACTTGTTACTGAGTAGCTACCAACTGTGTCAACAAATGTACCGCACTCCTCAAGTCCTGATCTGATGGAAGTAGAGGGGGAACTAGATATGTGGTCTCCCTAGGAATCTCCTCATGTGTTGGAGGAACCGGTAATGGTTGAGTAGGGGTCTCTCCCTGGGCCTCAGATTGGGCCCCATCTACTGGGGGTACCCTGCTAGTCCCCTCACCTACTGTTGTATCTCTCCTCTGGCTAGCTGTAGTGTTCCTAGTCACCGTTATCTGTGCATGCAAATGCCAACACGTAAGTTTAACTCAAATTTCCTATAACTCAGTTTTACAACACGATTTAGATTTGAAAGAAGGGTAACCAACTCCTAAATTCCCTGTAGTCCCCTGCTTATATAATGTGGTGCACCACACATCTATAAACAAGACCATACTAGACACGACTTGTAGACTCCTTAGGACAGAACTGCTCTGACCGGCACCTTGTGCCTCACCTATCCTTGCGTACCAACTTGCGACTGAGGGAATCTGAACATATAATGCCATACTTTGGCCATTGGTCACATTGCTGGATAATTTGTGAAGCAAAATATAAAATTGAATGGATCCCAAAGCTGACTAAACATCAATATAAAATGGGCCGGCAAGGCCGTCATAACTACTACAGCTGACAAACCAACAAAATATACATACAAGGCCTACAAGCCCAAGATACTGCACTAACTGACAGGATATGTCTACAAGCCTCTACTGATGGACGTACCATGATCGGAATAGGGCCCCGACCTACTCATAACCTATATACATATATACACAAGATGTACATAAAACTCCTAGACCCGACAACTCTGAAGGACGTGGAGCTTACCGATAAAGCTGAACTCAGGCAATACCTACTGAGGAGGTCTATTTGCCTGTCTGTCTGAACCTGCAAGCATGAAATGCAGCGTCCCCAGAGAAAGGGACGTCAGTACGAAATAATGTACCGAGTATGTAAGGTAACGGAATAACTGAAAGCTGAAATGGAACTGATAATATAATAACTGAAAGTAACTTGGAGTCAAAAATAATCTGAAGATATGCTTATCTGCTGATACTGACTTAACTCTCTCAATATAGTAAGTAAAATAGTTGTCCGGCCCTATAAGTCTCGGTATATATACAACTGCTCTATCATAGTAGGCTCGCTCATAGGCGCTCGGCCATACTAGGCTCTGTATATCGGCCAACTAGGCTCGCTCATAGGCGCTCGACCATAGTAGGCTCGGTATATAACTTACTATCAGATCAGAGGTTGCCCAATAGGGGCCTGCCCACCGATTATAGCTCGATGGTAGTGAAAATACTGTAATACTGTATATATATAGACCCTCTGCTCTCTTAACTGGAAAAAGATAATACTCAATTGAATGTAAAGTCCCGATAAGGGAGAATACTGTAACTTATGAGACTAGGATAATGTATATAAATTCGGGAGTATGACCTTCTCTTTATGCCTCATATTCAAACTCATGTAGTTACGAGATCATGCCAAAATAAAGGAAGGGATTAACTTTAACATACCCGGAGTAGGAAAAAATCCGTATGATATTCTTGAGAAAGATTGCACCGTACTCCCTTAAAATTACAAAATCTCACGTTGCTTAAGATGCTATGAAATCTTTGTTTGAATAATTGATGATCCGTACCTTACTTGTTGAAGATCACATTGTTTCATATTGCATCATACTTAGAGTCTTTGCCATTTTTCACTTGTTGAAAGATATGTATCCTTCTTTGAATTAAAAAGGCCTTATGTTTGAATTGTTGTGGGGCCCACCCCATATGGTGGATTAACCACATATCTCAGCGACTCAGTGGGTTCCCCCTAGGGTTGAAGGTTTGGACCAATGGGTCTAGAGAAGTTTGGTAAACTTGCACGTGAAAAGAGTTGTCCCTGAAATATGGATGGAAGGCCAAAAATCATGGTAAGTCCAACTCATCTTGTTTTTACCTTTTCTCATAAGGAAGTTGTTTGACTCTGTCACGCCCCGAACCTGGGGGGCGAGATCGGTACCCGGTGCCTCACCTATCCTTGCGTACCAACTTGCGACTAAGGGAATCTGAACATATAATGTCATACTTTGGCCATGGGCCACATTGCAGGACAATTTGCAAAGAAAAATATAAAATTGAATGGATACCAAAGCTGACTAAACATCAATATAAAGTTGGGCCGGCAAGGCCGTCATAACTACTACAGCTGACAAACCAACAAAATATACATACAAGGCCTACAAGCCCAACATACTGCACTAACTCATAGGATATGTCTACAAGCCTCTACTGAAAGATGTACCGTGATCGGAACAGGGCCCCGACCTACTCATAACCTATATACATATATACACAAGATGTACACAAAACTCCTAGACCTGGCAACTCCGAAGGACGTGGAGCTTACCGATAAAGCTAAACTCGGGCAACACCTACCGAGGAGGTCTACCCGCATGTCTGTATGAACCTGCACACATAAAATGCAGCGTCCCCAGAGAAAGGAACGTCAGTACGAAATAATGTACCGAGTATGTAAGGCAATAGAATAACTAAAAGCTAAAACTCAACTGATAATATAATAACTGAAAGTAACTAGGAGTCAAAGATAATCTGAAGATATGCTTACTTGCTGATACTGGCTCAACTCTCTCAATATACTAAGTAAAATAATTGTCCCACCCTATAAGGCTTGGTATATATACAACTGCTCTGCCGTGCTCGCTCATAGGCGCTCGGCCATACTAGGCTCTGTATCTCGACCAACTGGGCTCGCTCATAGGCGCTCGGCCACAGTAGGTTTAGTATATAACTTACCATCAGATCAGAGGTTGCCCAATAGCCCACCAATTATAGCTCGATGGTGGTGAAAATACTGTAATACTGTGTATATATATAGACCTTCTGGTCTCTTGACTGGAAAAAGACAATACTCAATTGAATATAAAGTCCCGATAAGGGAGAATACTGTAACTTATGAGACTAGGATAATGTATATAAATTCGGGAGTATGAACTTCTCTTTATGCCTCGTATTCAAACTCATGTAGTTACGAGATCATACCAAAATAAAGGAAGGGCTTAACCTTAACATACCTGAAGTAGGGAAATGTCCGTATGATATTCTTGAGAAAGATTGTACCGCACTTCCTTAAAATTGCAAAATCTCACGTTGCTTAAGATGCTATGAAATCTTTGTTTGAATTATTGAAGATCCGTACCTTACGTGTTGAAGATCACGTTGTTTCAGATTGCACCATACTCAGAGTCTTTGCCATTTTTGACTTGTTGAAAGATATGTATCCTTCTTGAATTAAAAAGGCCTTATGTTTGAACTGGTGTGGGGCCACCCCATGAGGTAGATTAACCACACCCCTTAATCTTTGATATTTGCCACATAACCCATCATGATTAAGAGTCATATATTTTGGTGGTGGCTTGCTGCCACGTGGGGGTGGGAGGGGAGGGGGTCTTAATCTTTATCCCACAATTCATTAGTTAATTAGGTAATATCTCGTTATCCAATAATTAATCAATTACCCACATAATTAAGAATTATCTCAACTTACTTAAAATACTACTCATTTTTAACATATCTTGTACAACTTATTATCATGGTCATGTAGTATCTTGTATGACACTAGTCCATAAATATCAGGTATTATGGATCATACCGTATTTTATCCCAAATCAACAACCTTCAACAAAACTTATTTTCTTTGATTTGTATACCCTTTATCTTTCACGGCACTTACTTATTGCTTGTTATAATTAGCATAAATACTTATAACCTCAATAAAATCACACCCCCGAGTCTACGTCAATTAACTGAAGACGAAACTTTAACGTATGAAAACGCGAGATATAATAGACTCTTCTCTCGTGTTGAATACAGGTCTACCTCAGGGCTTAGTTGTTTTTCTCGAGGAGGATGTTTTGGCTAATTCTGCTAATGCGGCGAGGCCACTGTTGGAGGCTTTTACACAGACAGACGTCTCTGGGCCTGCTTCTGATGCGAGTGCTTCTTCTTGGAGTCCCCAGCCGGAGAACAACCAAAAAGAAGTCGTTCCTCTGCGGTCGGGGGAAAGAATAAGAGGGCGAAGAACACCGCCCCCGAATCATCTCTGGAAGTTGTGGTGATTATATATATGTGTGTGTGTGTAATTATTATTTTTAGATATGTATTTATATAGTCAATTTAGTTTATTTTTTAATTATTTTAACTTAAAACCAAAATCAAATCAAAATTTATTGATTTTTAAAATTAAAAATCATAACAAAGTCAGTTTTTTTCTTTAGTTTGAGTTGATCTTCGGTTTGATTTGATTTTTTCATATTACCTGAACGCCTCAACTCAACAAGGAGGTTAAAATTTTCATGGTACTATATCTACATTTTAAAAATTACGATAATAATGGAGTAAATTATTCCTACAATGTTCAAATACTACTATGTAAAGTTCAAAAAACTACAATTTCCTCATAGGTGGGGCATGGTAAAAATGAATTAAAAACAATAGATTTGGGTAGCCCAAGTGGAGAAAATGAATTAAAAAAACCAGAAAAAAAAGAAAAAGAAAATTAGTGCCATCAATGGAGAGAGAGAGGGGGCACATAGCAGATCTTACTGAAAATGCAAACAGATATAACGCTTTTGTTTAGAGCGCTATGCATTAAAATGCAAACATTGGTTATAGCGCGGTTATTTACCCCGCTATATCTTAACGGACAAAACTAACATTAAAGTATAGCGCCCTTTAAAAGGGCGTTATATATAGAAAGGTTACCAATTTATTTTTTCATATATTTCGGTCTCTTGTGTCCAAAAGAACCACACTTTGGTTCTGGACTCGTTTATATTGGCCAAGATGCTGAACTATTATAAAAAAATAATTTAAACCAGAACATTTATAGGAATTAATTTATAGCTGTTATAAAAATAAAAACTTAGCTATTCTAGAATTTTTATGTAAGGAGAATGAACCTGGATACATTCTAGCAAGCATAAATTTGGACGTATTTATGGTAAGCTCAAAATATGAAAAATAATTTTAGCGAAACAAGTCATTTATATATCTCACGCCCAAGGAAGGGGTAAATCGATCAGTTTTACCTTCAGACCCATTTTTACGTACGCAAGATTACTCTTTTTTTCTAGCTCTTTACAAGTTTAATAAAGTACAATTCAATATAATTAGAGAAAAGAAAAGATCTTTTTAATCCATATAGACTTTTGTCTCTTTCATATAAAACAAAGTAGTGAGAGAAGAAAAAAAGATCCATAAAAGATTTTCGACTTTGCATTACTAATTATTGATAATAATACTAACAAATTCGACTACAATATGAAAGATTCTACTCTTACGCGTTTAGTTTCCAGCATTAAAGAAAATAGTCCTTATATAAACTCTGCAACTGACGCCAATTCATTTTTCAGTATATATAAATTTTTTTACAGGTAATAGAAACTATTCATAACTAGTAAGTATTAAGTACAAGTGTTGTTGGTCATTCCGTTTCATGCATATTGTGATAACTAACACACGAAAGTGCAAGAGGAAAGGGTAAATTCCAGCTTATTCGACTTGAAGTTGTTATGAAATTAATCGTTATAGAAGAGAATATATACAAGTGTAGAAATGAAAGCAGTAAAACAAGTATAGGATAGGACAATCTCTGAACATGTCAATGGTTCGGTTCCATAGATTATTTTATAAACTTTATATCATATCTATTTTTCGGTTACTCTATTTTATATAGTTAAAATTATACTTTTTAAAATCATTTCAATCATCTGTTTTTTTTTAATTATTAATATGATTCGGTTAATTTTTGGTATTTTTAGAAAAATATTATGTAAGAATCGCTAGTAAAAGTTAGAACATGATAATATGCATACTCGCATAAAACTGACTATTTGAGAGGTGATGAATCAAGGGAATATAAAAGAGGGTGAGATCATAAAGATCCATTCCACTTTTTATGGCATCATAAAATGAATTAAGTAAAGACAAGAGAAATATAAATCAAATGAGTAAAAAATATTAATAAAATTGGGATTCAAGAATATAGTTCATTAGAAGATTAAGTATTGAGCAAGTGAAATCTAAATTACACGAGAGAAAGATATCCAACCTTGTTGCTTGGTACTTAAGCTCGTTTAATTTCAACATGCCTAGCAGAATAAGTTTGGGAGTAAGACTTTGGTTGTTAATTACCTGTTGGCTTAGTCATTTTCATAATCCCAAGGCCCTAGAAAAAAAATTTAATGCTTTGTTATCTTTAAACTTAATGTATGAAATATATTTTTCATATATAAATTTATCGCTACGACGATATTTTTTAAGTTTATTTTGATATAATTAAGATCCTACCCTATTATTCAGTACAATTATGATTTATATAAAAACCTATAATTTTATTAAAATACCTAATAATCGATTCGGTACAGTGCATTCCATTCGGTTTAGTTAGCTTTTAAAGATCATTGCATGTTATAATTAGTAAATTTTTACTCTTCAAATGATATTGCAATTCTTGATTTAATAAATTCTCTATTAATCACCATATAATAATTCTTCAAATATTCACCAATATATATATATATATATATATATATATATATATATATATATATATTCTTCATCCTTTTTAATTTATATGAACTAATTTTTGGTATTAATTCAGGCATAAAATTTACTTTTCAAAAAAAGTGATCAAAGAACAATTTTATTCGACTTAAAATTGAATCAGATGGAGTATGATTCACTATATGGTAATTTATGTATTATAATGGCTACATTATCCGGTTAGGGTAATGTTAGACTTAATAATGGAGCGCAATTTACAAGGGAGTCATGATGACGCGTAACGTAACCGGGAACCACCGGTCACTTTCCCTCCACCGACACCCCCTTCACCGGTCACATCCTCAAGTTGATTCCCGTAATCTTAATTAATCAACCTAATAATAATTAATTATTAATTAAATAAAAACAAGCCTTTTTAAAAATGCCCCATACTTCTTCACATTATTCCCACTTCTCTTCACATTTTCGCAAACACACTTTCAGTCTCTCAGAAGTCAGAACGGAATTCTTCACACACCTATATATATATAGAGAGAAAGTGAACGTGGAAGCTGCTGCATTTTGAAGCATCTCATCTTCTTCTTCTCCTTGAATCTATCTCGCAATTCATTAAATAAACCTTCGGTAAGTCGATTCTCTTTTTTCAGTTGGCTATTCGCAGTTTTACAGCTTAAGAAATGCGGTTTTGTATTAGTTTATAATAAATCAGTTGATAATTTTGCTGTTTTGCTGCTGAAGAATGCAGTTTAATAAATAATAATTCAGCTTACAGCTGAAGAATGCATTTTTCTAATATATTTCTCATTTTTAGCAGAATTTCTCGCGATTTCGTCTGTGTAGTAGATTTGACTCTGTTTTACTGCTGATGAATGAGGTTTTATTGTAATTTTTCCTCATTAAGCAGATTTTTCGCTGTTTTCCAGCTGAAACATTTTGTTTTCTAGTGAATTTTCCCTATTTTTAGTAAATTTGTCGCTGTTTTGTTGCTGAAGAATGCAATTTTCTAGTAATTTTTATTTTTTCTACATTTTACGCTGTTTTGTTGCTGAAGAATGCGGTCTTCAAATAGTGACGTAGTGATACAGCAAGTTGCAGTTTCAATAAAAGCGTGAATGTACTTATAAATATATGAGGCCTTGTTATTATACTCTTCTCCTTGTCGTTTACTGAATTTTGGATGTATGGAAGAAATTGACGAAACGAAGCACATTGTTTTTTTATCCACTGCGAAAAAACATTGTAGATCCGCTCCGCTGTTTCAAGTTTTTCTCTTCTCTGTTTGCTTAGATCTTGTCCTTTTAGCCTTGATTTTTCGCTTTCGGTATATTATATTTTATTTTTAGTTATTAATATTACTTTTCTCATTTTATGTTCATTGTTGATTGGGCACAGAATTTAAAAACAAAAATGAGATTGAGATTTTGTGATTAAAATCTTAAAGTTAAATTTTGTGATTATAAATCGTATCTTAAAGCTAAACTGTGTGATTATAAAAATGTGTAATTTTCTTATAGATTAAAAAGGAAAATGAGGAAATGACGGTTTGATTATTCTATATATTTAGTTCTGGAAATTTGTATGTTTTTCGTAATGGTGGTTTAAATATTTTGAAGATCGTGGGTGCGTGTATCCATTTGGCAGTTACTTTTCCACGTTACTGTAACCGTCATCTCCCCCCCATTAAAACAGGCCCTTTTTACTGAAATTGCTACAACAGTATTTTTTTTTCTAATGTTATTTTTGCTGTGTTGATTTTTGTTCTTTTCCTCCATTTGTTCATTGAATGTTCATAAATTTGAGTTAGCTTTGACACTTAAATGCTTCTGCAAAATGTTGTCTGCTTCAAAGTGAGTTAGATTTCACCTTTCCGACACATTTTAACTGCCTCTTCATTAATGCTTTTGCCTCTTCTTTTTTCCGTTTTATTAATCCTATTTCTTCAAAGTATCTACAATTTTGTGTGAATTTTATCTATTTTTTTTGTCCCGGTTCATTTTTCTGATGTTCTGCTTGCTATGGAGAAAACAAAATGGTTTTCTGAAATTTAAATGACGTGTGTATTTTTTCATAACTAGTGTTGGCTACCTTATCAGATTCTTTCCCAGTGGTTAATTTTCTTTTTCCTGAGTGAGACTTCTTTTTCGTCACTTTGTTGCTGGGAAATATTGATAAGTTTTGGGATCTTTTTGTTTCTGAAGATCCTAAAATTACTGGTTCTCAAGGGTTGAATGAACTTTTCAAATCATCTTGGTTGAGTTTTAGTTTCCAGAAAGGCGTTGATGGAGAGAGGCGAGAAAGATTATGAGATTTCATTTACTAAAACTTTTCTCTGGCTTTGACTAGAGACTAAGCTTTTGATTTATTTGGTTGACCAATCTTTTTCCTTTCAATTTGCTTCTTCTGGACAGTATTTGAATGTAAACTTGATTAAGTTTTTTCAAAAATAGTGAAAACTCAGTGTAAGACTGTGTGAAGTTATAACTTTGTTATATTTGAAATAGTGCATATTTACTTCATTAATACTGTACTGTTTGGCTTATGAACAAAAAAAAGTCACAATACTACTTAAGAGATGGTTGATTCTCCTTCTGCCCTACTCCTTTGTAACATTGATGTAAAGTAGTTGTTACATTTTACTTGACCCCTGTTATTTTTAGCTAGTTAACTAGAAAATACAAGCTGCCTTTCCATCTTACAGACCTGCTCTTAACTAGCTCTAAATTTGAAGTGTCAAAATAATTCATCTTCATAAGGGAGTTGATCTGAAATGGCTCTTATGTTAAACAATGAATACAATAATGACCTTAATCATTAGCAATCCTTCCTTCAACAGCTTAAACTTAATATTTGTAGGTATGATCATGTAGAAGTATCATAGTAATGACATTTTTGGTTTTTCTAGATGCTGCTTTTCAAATAGTGCCTGCTTAATCTGAAATTATTAAGCATCATCTTTTGATTCTAACCAGTAAAGGTCAATTTTTCCAAATTGTTTTGACAGTGAACGCTGTTTAGCTAGTGGTTAGGCTTGGAAAATCTTAAATTAAAAGCTGTAATATCTAGCATACTTATAATCTGGTCATGATAAAGCTCACTCGTTATCGATTCACAATGTACTGTTAGTGATGCTTGATTATCTATTTTCTTGCTTATCATGGCTTCTTCTTTGCTGAAGATTAACAGGTGAAGTGTATTGAGCATGAGGGAAACTGAACGGAAGCGAGGTTCAAACACTAATCAAGCAAAGCGTGCTGTAAAGACTGAGAAAAGAGACTACAAACAGGAAAAGAGTACTGGCAAAACATTAAAAGCAAAAGAGACTGATCATAAAGCTTCACCTCCTAAACCAGAGTCCAGTATTTTAGTAAGTGATTCAAACACGGGCACAGAGCCCACTGAAGTTTATGAAAATGTGGTTATAGATTATGTGGATGATGTCTACAGGTCTGAGGAAGCAACTCAGCAATCAAAAACACGTAAAATGGTTGACAAACAGGTCAAGGATAAAATCAATGATCATTCTAGTGATATGGAGAGTGAACCCAAAGAGGGGATGGAAGAGGAATCAGATATTGATACAATAAATGATTCAGTTTCATCTCAAGGAGATCCACAAATACCTGAAGATGAGAATGTAGAAAGAGCTTCGACTGTTAAGGTCTCCAAAAAGCTTGCCAAAAGTGTAACAAATAATTCTTCCCCGGCACAACGAGCAAAATCTGACCAGAAAGCAAATAATTCACAGATTAAGGCAACAAAGAGTACAGCAAACAAAGCGAAAACACCTAAAAAGGATCCATCTAAAGTGACATCCAAGAGTGTCAATGACAACTCTAAAAATATGAAAGTCCATCCGAAATCCCTATCAGATTCCTCAGAAGAAGGTGATGAAAAATTGGTTAAAGAGGTTGATCCAGTAGATATTTTGGATGAGACTTCAATTAGTGCTCAAAGTGTTGGAAGTGATGATGAAACAGTCAACACTGAGGAGAACTGCGAACAAGAAGATAAAGCAGCTTTAGAGCAAAAGATTGGCCAAATGGAATCAAGGCTTGAGAAACTTGAGGAGGAGTTGAGAGAAGTTGCTGCCCTTGAAATTTCTCTTTACTCTGTGGTATCCGAGCATGGCAGTTCTGCACATAAGCTGCACACACCTGCCAGGCGCCTTTCTAGACTCTACCTTCATGCATGTAAGTACTGGTCTCAAGACAAAAGAGCTACAGTTGCTAAAAACACAGTTTCCGGCCTTGTTTTGGTCGCCAAGTCATGTGGTAACGATGTGGCAAGGTGTGTTATACTTTCAATTATTGGATCATGTGGAACTTTTGTATTTTGGATTAGCCTAACATTTTTCTTCCCTTCTCATTAAGGTTAACATTTTGGCTGTCAAATGCTGTTGTTCTGAGGGTAATCATTTCTCAAGCATTTGGAAGTTCCTGTAGCCCAAGCTCATTGGTAAAGATTACTGAGTCAAATGGTGGAGGAAAGAAAACTGAATCAAAGATTTCCTCTTTTAAATGGAAAACACATCCAGGAAACAAACAATCTAGCAAGCATGATCTTTTGCAGTTTTTGGATGATTGGCAAGAAACAAGAACTTTTACAGCTGCCTTAGAGAGAGTAGAATCCTGGATTTTCTTGCGGATCGTTGAATCAATATGGTGGCAGGTAATCAAATGTACCTAGCTGCCTGTTGTACTGATGTTCCCAATTAGAATTGACATGTAGACAACACTAATTAAGTGAAAATCATATTCTGGTGTACCAAATAAGTAAACCTTTTATGTTCTGTTATACATGGTAACTATAGGATTTAGCCAAACATGCCATCAATAAAAAGGTTTTTAAGTAATTGATATCTAAAACTTATATTACTTTGAAACTTAAGCCTATTACTCTTTTGTATGTTATTTAATAGTAAGCAAACAGCTTTAATGTGTCTGATTGATCGCTTTGGCTACAGACCTTGACTCCCAATATGCAATCTCCCACTGATGATCCAGAGGCCAGCAAATCTGTTGGACGATTATTAGGACCTGCCTTGGGTGACCAGCAGCAAGGTAACTTTTCCATTAACCTATGGAAGAATGCTTTCCAGGAGGCTTTGAAGAGATTATGTCCTGTACGTGCAGGAAGCCATGAATGTGGTTGCTTGCCTGTTTTGGCTAGAAGGGTAAGTAATCTCCGGTGTTTCTACTTTGCATTTTCCGTATCTTTTCTACCCTTCTGTCTCCCCTAGTTTTTGAGTGCAGGTGATCAAGGAAAAGCTCATAGTACTTCTACACTTCCATTTTAGCTGTATTTTACTAGCTATAATTGGTTTCAGCTTCACTTGTTAGTCTAAAAGCTTTATGCCTCTGTATATATGTACCTTTTCAGGTCATTGAACAATGTGTTGCCAGACTGGATGTGGCTATGTTCAATGCAATTCTTCGTGAGTCAGCTCACGAGATCCCAACTGATCCCATATCCGATCCAATAGTTGACTCAAAGGTGTTGCCTATTCCAGCCGGAGATTTGAGTTTTGGTTCGGGTGCACAACTGAAAAATTCAGTAAGTACTATTCACTATTAACTTGTTTTGGAAATATTTGGAAAATTTTTCCTGCCTTTGGCACTTGCACTGTTTCGCTGCCAAATTGTCAACAATGGGCTATGTGCTATGGGAACCTTTATGATCTTTTGTTCATTGGCCATGCTCTTGATATTGATGGTATATCTTTTTTGCAGGTTGGTAATTGGTCAAGATGTCTTACTGATTTGTTTGGCATAGATGCTGAAGATTCCGGGCAAAATGATGAAGGCAGCTTCGGAGATGATCAGAGGAAAGGTGGAAATCAACCAGAGCATTTCCATCTTCTCAATGCCTTAAGCGATCTTCTCATGCTTCCAAAAGACATGCTAATGGACCGCACAATCAGAATGGAGGTACAACTTTTGGTGTTGCTAAATATGCGTAGAGGTCAATAGTTCGTTAGTCTTGGTGAAAATTTTAAATGTTGCTGCAGGTTTGTCCATCTATCAGTCTTCCACTGGTTAAGCGAATACTCTGTAACTTCTCTCCAGATGAGTTTTGTCCTGATCCTGTCCCTGGCGCTTTATTAGAAGCTCTCAATGCCGAGGTTTGCCTACTCTTAGCTAGTTCAAGTTTTGTATTTTAAGGCTATTTAGAAGTGTTACCTTAACTACAACTTTGAAACAAAGACGCCCATGATAAAAATAATGACGGAAATGGAAACAATGTGATTAACTGACCAAACTGGCCAGTACAACTGACTTTTCCTTTTCTAGGATATCAAGCTACATTTGCAAAGAGGTTTCTGTTGATGAATTTTATCTCACAATGTTTGCAGTGCATCATAGCACGTCGATTATCAGGAGACTCTTCCAGCAGTTTCCCTTACCCTGCTGCCTCAGTTGCATATAAACCTCCTGTTGCTGCTGAAGTTGCAGAAAAAGTTGCAGAAGTTGATGGGAAGTCTCACTTGTCTCGGAGTGCTTCTGCTATACAAAGGAAGGGATACACCAGTGATGAGGAACTGGAGGAAATAGATTCTCCTCTAGCATGCATTATTGATAAAATGCCATCATCACCTGCTTCTGCACAAAATGGAAATGGAAAAGCTAAACTAAAGGAAGAAACGGGTTTTATTGGATCGAATACGAGGTATGATCTTCTTCGTGAGGTTTGGCAGACAACATAATGCCAGTTTTTGAGTGTGCTATGAATTACACTTTGAGATTTTGTATCAAGATCATGGTATGGAGCAAGAAGAAATCTGGAAAAGAAACTTAGTAGAAGTTCATACAACAATTGCAAGCAGTAAATAGTGATTAGAGCTTTTCGTCCTCCAAATTATAGGGTTCTCTGTATATGAAATCCATATGACTGTACCATTGAGAAAAAGTAAAGAAAGAAGTTGATTGTTTTCTTTCCTTAAGTTCAAGCAAAGAGAGTGAGGAGTTCTTTTCTGTTTAAGGTCTGGTCTTTGCAAGTCTTCATAGCATTAAATGTATAGTTTTTGCAACTTTATCACCTGCTAAATCATTAAAGATTGTGTTGTGTCTTTGAATTACTCTGGGATTCGTGTCTTTAATGTCAGATATTCATGCTCAAGTATGCGTCACGGTATTGCACAAGAGTAGAGTAAAGCCTCATTTGTTTTTTACTTTAAGATTAAGACGTCTAAATCTAAATACACATCTGAATATCAAGATATGCATTAAGATTAAGACATCTGAATCTGAATATACATCTGAATATTAAGTTGTGTATTAAGATCTGAATACTAAATGATTAAGATTGTTTACTTTTTAACATCTCAATGTATAAAATTTATCTTTATTTGAAAATTAATAAACATAAAATTCAAATAAAATACTAATTAATATGATATTCTATTAATAAAATATATATTTTTAAAAATATGATAGTTAGTGGTGGTGATGACTAACTGTGGTGCTTGTGAATGCCGACTAGAGGCGCTGGTTGATGGTGGTGATTCTGAGTAGTAGCTAGTGGTAATTGGTAGTGGCGGCGATTATGGTTGAGAATGGTGGTGGTAATAATTAATAATGGTGGGTAATGGTGGTGGGTTGGTTAGTTGTGGTAGTTGAGGTGGATGAATTTGTGGTTGTGGTTGAGAATGATGGTGGTGGGGGTAGTGGGGGTAGTGGGTGGTGGTTGTCGATAATGGTGGCGGCTATGATTGAGGATGAGGAGGTGGTGGTGGTAGTGGTGGTGGTTGAGTATGGTGGTGGTGGGTGGCATGGTAACAATTGATAATGGTAGGCGGTGGTGGCAATTAATAATGAATGTGGATGATAGCATCTTAATGAAATTAAGTCTTTGTTATAGATCCTAATCATACAGACCTATTAAGACCAATTAAGTGGTTGTGAAGTAAAAAAAAACAAACTTAATGATTAAGATCTGAATGATTAAGATTCAGACTTTAAAAACAAACGCACTTGATGTATGGGATCTGAATGATTAAGATTCAAACCTCAATTAATTACAAACAAACGAGGCCTAAATAAACAAGCCCATTAATCATCAAGTTTTAATGAGTTTGACTTTCCTCTTAGTTGTATATTTTGAGAAATTAACACACAGGTCTTCCTATATGAAGTACTTATTTTATTTTCTATCAACATCAACGAAAGAAAAGTAAAAGAAAACTATTCCATAAGAAAGAGAATCTATAGGAGGGGGTAACATAATTTTCGGATCTTCAACTAAATTCTGCACGAAATTGCAAGAAATAAAAAGTAACGTTTTAATGTTATGCTCTATAGTTTTGTGCAAAATTCGCAATATCACTAGGTTGTTAAAAAACACTTCCAGAAAAAGCAATTGAAGATCTCTTGCTACTGAATCATTTACTTTTTGGTTTGCGATTGCATTGATGGTATAAATTGTTTTTCACTATGCCGATAAGTTTTTTTTTCCTCAAATAAAAGGAAGAACTCATCTTTTCCGTCGAAGACAGGTTTATATTATATTGAAACCCAAAAGGAGTTTACTTCTCTCTTCAACAACAAAATGTTACTCCCTTCGTTCTAATTTAGAGTCAAACGAGGTTTTTTTACCCTAATTTTTTATATATGCCTTTTAGATATTTTAAATTATTAATTATTGTGACTTATAATACTTTTAACGTAATTTTTAAATAAATTAATTTTGTTTCAAAAAGCTTAAATATTCTATGTCTGAATTCAGAGTCATAATTAAGAAATTTGACTCTCAAAATTCGAGCTCCACCACATAAATTAAGAGAGAGATTAATATTTTTAGAGCCTGTTTGACCAAGTTGTCATAAATGTTAATTTTGAGAAACACTTTTGCCAAAATAACTTTTCAAAAAAAGTATTTTTTAGAGAGAAACAATTTGTGTTTGACCAACTGTTTTGAGAAATGTTTGACCATTTGATAAGCAAATTGTGTTTGACCAATCTTTTCCAAAAAAGCTTTGAATATCAAATTATGGTAGAAGACAAGTATCAATATTCATTTTACAATTCGAATTATTTAAAAAGAAAAATTATTTTGAATATTCATTAATAAAGACTTTATTTAAGTTTTTATTTTTATTAATTAAAATATATAAACATTAAAATAACAAATATATATTAACGTTAATTAATTTAATATATAGTTAAACAAAAGCAATATTGAATATCTGGTAAAATGATTTTACTTTGGACATGGTGATCCAAACACACTAAATACATCAATAAAAAATTTACTATGAAATAAGCAGAATTACTCATACATAGTTAATAAGCAGATATGTTAGTAAAATTATCACAATGTCTACTAATAATCTCTCTAGAATATTGAAATTCTTCTTGAATCATTCGATTTCCTATACCATGACATACAACTATTAAGAACATAACAATCTTCTCCTCTATTGTTATTTTTCTTGTTGCTGTCAAATCATATTGTTCATTTAATATTCGCCCTAATCATGCCTTTCATGTATTTCCTAAGAGAAGTTATGCATGAATTTTTAAGACAAAACTTTAAGTAATATTTCGCTGACATATCAAGTACATTATCATCATTAACCTCATTTATAAAAACTCCATCATCAGGCTCATCATTATTATTTTTATTCAATTATATATTTGCAAGAAAATAACAAAGTAAAAATTGGGTACCATCTACTACTTTAAGTATGACAATCTGTTTAGGGTAGAAAAGGTAATTCACAACTCAAAAGTGTAATAAATAAAATTTTCATGTACAGAGATAAAATTCTAATCACTCGAACAAAAGACAATTCCAATAACGATAGAGCATAACTAGAACAATTTCTGTAACAAAAATAAAAGTTTCAATTACTAGGAAAACATAAAATCTTGCAAAAACAAATTATGAATAACATCATAAAATCTAGTGCAAAAAATATTTTTCTTATTGCAATTTCAACTTTTTTCAGATATCTTTTTCAACACCTTCTTTCTTAGACATTTTTTTCAACATAAATACTACTAACAATTAAACCAAACAAATTAGGAACAACATTCATTGCTAAAAAAATGCTATTTTCCTATCGAAAAATCGGCCAAAAATACTGACAGATTGAAAATAAGTTTTTCTCAATTTTTTAAGAAATCGATTGAGTCGATCGACTTTTTGGTATGACATATTTTCTAATTGATTTGATCGGTAATATTTAAAGGAAAAATTATTTTTTAAAAATCAACTGAATCTATTTAAATTAATAAAAATTTTCATTTAAAAAACCGACCAAGTCGGTCGGTTTTTTTTTTAAACTCAAATCTTTGGTCAATTCACTTACAAAACCGATCGAGTTACCGACTAACGCGGCAGTTAACTTAAATATTTTTTAAATGACCAATTCGGTCGGTTATTTTCGCAAATAAACATGGTTGAAGAATACAAATAAGCAAAACGTAAGTTTTAGACAAACAAACATCAAAAGTCTAGTGGTAGAATCGTATCTCAGCCGTAGTATGAACCTCGATTCGATTCTTGGATGATATATTTTATAATTGTGTATTTTTAAAAAACCAACCAAATTCAATTGATTTTTTGTAACAACTAATTTTTTTTCCCAATCAATTAACCAACTGCATTGGTCGTTTTTTACCACCGATTCGGTCGAGTTTTCGATACGGACCATAATTTTTGTGAAACATCACTTTCAGTCGGTAATCCTTTAAAATCGTTCGCATTCGATCATTTTTTTTTTTTTTATCGAAAAAGGATATCTTTTAGTAGTTATTCGTTACACACTCAATACCGTGTGAAATGTTCCTTGATCCATATTCATTGAAGAGTGTGATTCCATGGCTTTAATAATTCTCTCCATTGATGAGGTATTGAGTATATTTTTTTTTCTTTTTTTTGTTGCAATTGTTGATGCCTTTCTTTTCCTTACTACTCTTATTGCCACTTTTTTTACCCACTTACATTTGGTATTTCTAGATTAAATTGTTCAAAGACTTCCCCACATTCTTTCCCAAGCTATCTATATCCACAAACTCTTCATTACTTGAAGGAGTTTCAAACTCAAATGGTTGCTCAAGTTGAAACGAGTATACAATCTAGTGACACTCTAGATGATGATAGTAATGCATGTTTACCAATGACAACAACATCCGTAAATAAAAGTCATTACTTTCGATAACATAAATTTTTCTTTTGAAATTTCTCTATATTTGGGTTTCCTATAATCATAGATGACGCATTGTGGGGTTAACTGTAACGACTCGATCGATTGTTTTGATCTTTAGCGTTCCGTTCGATGGATTGAGGTCTTGAGTAATTTCATATTATGTAATATGACTTGTGTGTATGGTTGACTTCGGTTTTCGAGCGATTCAGGATTGATTTGGAAGAATGATTCCTATTTTAGAAGCTTTAAGTTGGAAGAGTTAGCCGAGTTTGACTTTTGTGCACTTGACCTCGGATTGGAGTTTTGATGGTTCCAGTAGGTCCGGATGGTGCTAGACATAGGTGTGTGCCCGAAATTTTATTCGGAGGTACCCAAGTTTAAAATCACTATCCGTACCTAACAGAAACATTAAAACCCCGATCCGATGTCAAATATACAAAAATCAAACCTGGTCAACTCTTCCAACTTAAAGATTCAAACATGAAAATTATTCTTCCAAACTAATTCCAAATCACCCGAAAATCGAAACCGACAATACACACAAGTTATAATACAACATATAGAGTTACTCATACCCTCAAACCACCGAAAGAAGTGAAAATTCTCAAAATGACCGTTTGGATCGTTATAGTGTTACCTAGTGTCTCTGATATTACTTGTTGGTTTGAGTTGTAATAGTACACATGCACATGCATACACCGTAACATGTCATTTATACAAGTCCCGGGGTATGAGACTTGATTTTCATTGATCATGTACATGTATTCTTGTATATTTGCTTCATATGTGATATGATTGGACTGGTATCCTGTGACCACTCCGGGCGGTTTGGGATATTGATCATGTGACCACGCTAGATGGATTGTGATATTGAGCCTGTGCCCATGCCAGATGGATTACAATATTAGCACGTGAGTTGTCCGTGCGGTTGTGATTGATAATATGGGCACGAGGTGCCATGTTTATGAGATTCATAATTCGTGACTTATGATTTGTGATCATGAGGTGTGGTACCTCGGTGTAATTCTTGTTGTAAACTTTGTGATAGATCGGCTTGATTATCTGGTATGTCATTTGCTTTCATTAATTTGTTTCACTTGTATTTTAACTGTGTTCTGAATATTTTACTGCTTATTCACCTGTTTACTTCTTGTTGCCATTGCTATTTCTATTTTTCCATTGTTAGCTTTATTTTAATATTCTTTTCATTGTTAGATTATATTAATGTTCTCTCTTTTGTTAGCTTTATATTGATATTTATTCCACTATTAACTTTATATTAATGCTTGCACAGATTTTTCATGTCTAGTGAGTATTTTGACTTACCTCGTCACTACTCCACCGAGGTTAGTATTGATATTTACTGGGTACTGTTGTGGTATACTCATACTACGCTTCTATATATTTTTGTGCAGATCCAGGAACCTCTGAGAGTGCCGGTCGTTAGCCAACTGCTCTTGAGATTTGATACAGAGACTTCAAGGTATACCTGCCATTATGCTCGCAGGCCTCAGAGTTACCTTCTAGAGCTTTACTTTACTACTGTTTCTTTCATTCCAAACATTGATGTAATTATTTTTTCTAGTTACTCTCAGTAGAGCTTATGACTATGTACTACCGATTTTGGGGTTGTATAACTATTGCTCGATTTTAGCTACATTATTTCATTTACCTGTTTAATGTTCAATAGTAAGTTGGTTATTTATGTTAAATCTCATTATGTGTTAGGCTTACCTAGTTATAGAGTCTAGGTGCCATCACGATTCCTAAGGTGAGATTTTGGGGTCGTAACATTAACGTGAGGCTGGAGGTTTGGAGACAAACCCTAGAGTCTAAAGATTTCAAGTTGAACAAGATCAAAGCAGAATACTTGGAGGCAAGTTCAGTGATGTGGATCATGGAGCGGATGTAAATGTGAGGCATGATACACAAGTCATCCCAAGAGATAAAGTTTCAACTACATGGGTTCAATCATCCAAGATAATGGAGATATTGACGATGATATCACACATCGTATATGAGCAGGGTGGATGAAATAGAGTTTCGTCTATGGTATTTTTCTAATAAGAATGTGCAATCGAGACTTAAAGTTATGTTCTACAAAATGGTGGTTAGACCTACTATGTTGTATAGTGCAGAGTGTTGGCCATTCAAGAACTCCCATGTCCAGAAGCTAAAAGTAAAAAAAATGAGGATGATGAAATGGATGTGTGGGCATACCAGGAGAGATAAAAGTAGAAACAAAGAGATTTCGGACAAGGTGGGAGTGACTTTCGCGGTGGACAAGTTGCATGAAGCGAGGCTGAGATGGTACAAGCATGTAAAGAGGAGATGCACAGATGCTCCAGTGAGGAGGTGTAAGGGTTGGCCATAGGGAGCATGAGGAGAGGTAGAGGTAGGACTAAGAAATATTGGGGAGAGGTGATCAGGTAGGATATGATGCTACTTCAGCTATTAGAGGACATGATCCTTGATAAGAGAATGTGGAGGTCGAGAATTCGGATAGAAGGTTCGTAGGTAGTCGAGTGTGTCTTTTGTACGTACTAGTAGTATATTAGTATATTGTCATATTTTCTTATTCCTAGATTTATATCACTGCTTTTGTTTCTTTCGTCTTTGGTTGTCCTACCATCTTACCTTGTTGTTGTTGTTGTTGTTGTTACTGTTTGTGTTACTATTTTTTTTTGCATATTTTTTTTAGCCAAGAGCCTATTGGAAATAGTCTTTCTACTATCATAAGGTAGGAGTAAGAGCTGCGTACGCACTACCTCTCTAAACTCCATTTGTGAGATCTCACAAAGTGATTGTTGTTGTTGTTTTATAAACATAGAAGGAGAACAATCAAATTTAGCCCCCAAACAAAATAACAACTTATTATGTTTGAGTAGAAATATAAGTAGTATAATTACAAATACCTTTATCTTCTTATCCCACCAATTCACATTCACTTGAATTGTCTTTTTTTCACAGTCCCATCCTAATCCGGTCTCTGGTCCAACTATATTATTTCATTCTTTTCATGTATTTTTAGGGCTATCCCATTTATTGTTCAACTTGACTTTAATTATCATAGGTTTTCCTGATTTTATCATTGAACTATTGCATCAAATTAGACAACTCTAGACGTTCCAGGATGATTTCTGGCCACAACTGTTTAAATCTAAATATAATCCTACATTTATACTCCTTTTAGCCTTCTCAAAATTACTATTTTGTGTGGATTGACTTCTTAATCATTTTCTAGCTCTTCAATATGCATTAAAACACATATGATTAATAATAATATCAAACAAAGAAGAGAACTAGAAATATGTCATGTCTAAAAAGAGCAAAGAATTAGAGCATCAAAGGAAAAAAATCAATGATTATTAGCTTATACTATTAAGATCTAAAGCTATATATTACATATCAAAGCTTAATAAAACACATCAGTAGTCTCTCAACATACCTAAATCATCATGTATGTTTTCTCATTAATTGGTTAACGACATTCTATTTTTAATGTCAACATTGATGAGTACATTAAGGAGGTCGAGGGGCTATGCATAAGATGCACAGGGGTAGAGCTACCGGACCAGATGAAATTCCTGTGAAAATTTGAAAGAATGCGGGTAGGGCAGGTTTGGAGTGGATCACTAAGCTATTCAAGGTCATTTTTAGGACGAAGAAGATGCCCGGTGAATGGAGGTGGTGTACGATGATCCCGCTGTATAAAAATAAAGGCGATATCCAAAGTTGCAATAATTATAGGGGGATTAAGCTGCTTAGCCATACAAAAAAAGTTTGGGAGAGGGTGGTTGAAGTGAGGGTGATGACTAGTGTGTCTATTTCTGAGAACCAGTTCAGTTTCATGCTGTAGCGTTCGACTATGGAAGCCATTCATTTTGTGAGGAGATTGATGGAGCGGTATAGGGAGATGAAGAAGGACTTGCACATGGTATTCATTGACCTAGAGAAATCATATGACAAAGTCCTGAGAGAGGTGCTCTGGCGATACTTGGAGGCTAAAGGGGTCCGAGTAGCCTACATTAGGGTTATTAAGGACATGTATTGTCACAACTCAAAACTTGACCCGTTATGATGGCGCCTATCATGATACTAGGCAAGCCGACACGTATACATACCAACACTTTCAAATTCAGAATATACTAAAACAGATTTAAATAGGTGAAAATCTCATAAAAACCAGGTGAAAATGCCATAACTCAATACAGAAGTTTTCCAAAATCCGGGTATTACTGAGTACATGGGCATCTATACAAATACAAAGTCTGATACACTGTCTAAGAAAAACAAAAACTGAATAAGTAAAACTGAGGGATAAGGGAGGAGAGTCAAGGTTTGCGGAAGCCCGGGCAGCTACCTCGATAATCTCCGAACAGCTGGAAACTCTGAGATCTTCAACCACTGTGCCTGCAAATACCTAGATCTGCACACGAAGTGCAGAGTGTAGCGTGAGTATAACCAACTCAATAAGTAACAAGCCTAACCTTTGGACTGAAAGTAGTGACGAGCTCAAACATTACAACCAACATACATAATTAACAATACCGAAATTTACGGAAAATATGACAGTAATATCTCAAAAATTCATAATCTGCAGGTAACAATACAAGAATTTAGACATGCTTCCAGGTTTAGCAATTAAACTCAGAACGGATAAACTATATCAAGTCTGAATGATATGAGGAATATGGCATCTCTATATCTACATGCCAATATGAATATCGTATGTGATGCAACACAATGAAAGTCTCGCATACTCACACTTTTGGAGTACTCAACCAGACTGTCTCAATTCCCACTCATCACACACTCAATCACTCAGCACTGTACAAGGCAGATCCAGCCCAAATGCAGATAAATCCAGGGCAGATCTAGCCCAATGTAAATAAATCAATATCAATTACGCTCACTGTGGGTGTGCAGACTCCGGAGGGGCAGATCCAGCCCAAGCGCTATAATAAGCCAAATCCTGGCATAATTCAATAAATCCTACTACGGCGTGCAGTTAGATCCCATAAATATCACTCACCACAGGCCCTCAGCCTCACTCAGTCATCAATCTCTCCAGTCTCTCGGGCTCACAACACTCATGCTAAGCAACCCAAATCAATGATTCGAGATGTGATAATATACGATAACAGAGACTGAGATATGATATGTAGTGATGAATGTGACTGAGTACATAATTTCAATTAAGCAAATAACTAAACAACAAAGAACGACCACTGTGGGTCCAATAGCACCAGCATATAGCCTAAATATGTTTCCTAGCATAAATCACAACTCAAGTGCTCTAACATATAGAGTACAATAATAATGTTCAGATAAGATAGCTACACAGTTCCATGGAATCGACTAAATCACAATTACTACGGTACACGCCCACACGCCCGTCACCTAGCATGCGCGTTACCTCAACACCAATCACATAACATGTAATTCAGGGTTTTATACCCTCAGAACCAAGTTTAGAAGTGTTACTTACCTCAAACCGTGCAAATCTCTACTCCAACAAGCCTTTGCCTCGTGAAACGGCCTCCGAAATCCTTGAATCTAGCTACAAACAATCCAATACGATCAACTCTAGCGATAAGAATCAATTCCATTTGAAAATGCTAAGTTCTTAATCAAAATCAAAAAGTAAACTCAAAAGTCGACCCCCGGGCCAATATCTCGGAATCCAATAAAAGTTACAAAATCTGGAAGCCCATTCACCCACGAGTCCAACCATACCAAATTTACCAAATTTCGACACAAAATTGTCACTCAAATCCCCAAATTTAACTCTCCAAATCCCTAGTCTCAAACTTCCAAAATTACACTTCAAAAATACACAAACTAGGTGGAAAATTCAACGGGGAAACAATATTATTGAATAAAAATAACCACAAGTGACTTACCTCAAGAAACCCCTCGAAATCCCTCTCAACAATGGCCTTAGCCCGAGCTTTGAAATGTCCAAAAATGATTTAAACCTCGAAACCCTTCGAATTTAAACACTACCCAGAGATCCCGCTTCTGCGGTCCAAAATTCCGCTTATGCGGAAAACACTCAACTCCTGACCTCGCGCACCTGTGACCGATCTTCCGCATCTGTGGATGCGCTTCTGCGAGATATCGACCACTTCTTCGGACCTAGCCTTGCCTCCAATAATCCGAATCTGCGGAGACCCTGCCGCATCTGCGAGCTCGCAGATGCAGAAAATCCTTCACACCTGCGACCACTAGCCAACCTCTTCAGGACCGCACCTACGATTCCCTGTTTGATTATGTGAGCTCGCACCTGTGATCAAAACTCCGCATGTGTGATCGCACCAGACCTGGTGCACTTCAGCAATCTTTCAATTCCAAACTTTGATCCATTAACCATCCGAACTCCACCTGAGGCCTCCCGGACCTCAACCAAACACACCAGCAAGTCCTAAAACTAGATACGAACTTAGTCGAGGCCTCAAATCACATCAAACAACATCACAAACACAAACCGCACCTCAATTCAAGTCTAATGAAAACTAGGAAATTCCAACTTCTACAATCGATGCCGAAACCGATCAAATCAAGTCCAATTTACCTCAGATTTTGCACACAAATCATAAATGACAAAACAGACCTAATCCTACTCCCGAAACCAAAATCCAAGCCCGGTAACCACAAAGTTAACTCTCGGTCAAACTTCTCAATTTCCAAAAGTTCTAAGTTTCCAACTTTCGCCATTTCAAGCCTAAATCATTATAGACCTCCAAATCACTATCCAGACACACTCCTAAGTCCGAAATCACCCAACGGAGCTATCAAAACCATCAAAACTCTACTATGGAGCCATTTACACATAAGTCAATATCCAGTCAACCTTTTCAACTTAAGCTTTCTACCTTGAGACTAAGTGTCTCAACTCATTCTGAAACATCCCCGGAACCAACCAACTACCTCAAAAAGTCACATAACAACAATTTAGCATAAAATAGGCAGTAAATGGGGGAACGGGGCTACAACACGCAAAATGACCGATCGCGTCATTACATCCTCCCCATCTTAAACAAACATTCATCCTCGAACGGGTCTAGAAACGTACCTGGAGTCTCAAATAGGCATGGATATCTACTCCGCATCTCACGCTCGGTTTCCCAAGTAGCCTCCTCAACTGGCTGACCTCTCCACTGCACCTTCACTGAAGCTATGTTCTTTGACTTCAACTTTCGAACCTGCCGATCCAAAATGGCCACTGGCTCCACGTCATAAGTCAAATCACCATCCAACTGAACCGTGCTGAAGTCCAAAACATGAGATGGATCGCTGACATACTTTCGAAGCATAGAACCATGAAATACTAGATGAACACTCGACAGACTAGGAGGCAAGGCAAGCTTGTAAGCCACCTCTCTAATCCTCTGAAACACCTCAAATGGCCCAATGTACCAAGGGCTCAACTTTCCACTCTCCCCGAACCTCATAACACCCTTCATGGGTAAAACCTTGAGCAGTACCTTTTCCCCTACCATGAAAGTAACATCACGAACCTTCCGATCTAGGTAACTCTTCTGTCATCAACTTAACCTTGTTTAAAGCATCATGGACTAAGTCAGTACCCAATAGCCTAGCCTCACCCGACTCAAATCATCCCATCAGAGACCGACACCGTCTACCATACAAAGGCTCATACTGAGCCATCTGAATGCTCGATTGGTAGTTGTTGTTGTAGGCAAACTCTGCGAGCGGTAGAAATTGATCCCATGAACCCCCGAAATTTATGACACAAGCACGTAGCATATCCTCCAATATCTATATAGTGCGCTCAGACTATCTGTCAGTCTGAGGGTGAAATGTTGTACTCAACTCAACCTGTGTGACCAACTCTCGCTACACTGCTCTCCAAAACTGCAATGTAAACTACGTGCCCTGATCTGAAATGATGGACACAGGGACACCGTGAAGGCGAACAATCTCATGGATGTAGATCTCAGCGAATCGCTTCGAAGAATAAGTAGTTCCAACTGGAATAAAATGCGCGGACTTGGTCAACCGATCCACAATCACCCAAATGGAATCAAACTTTCTCAAAGTCCGTGGGAGCCCAACTACAAAATCCATGGTGATACGCTCCTATTTACACTTTGGAATCTCAAGACTATGAAGAAATCCGCCCGGTCTCTGATGCTCATACTACACCTGCTTACAATTTAGGCACCGAGCTATAAACCCCACTATATCCTTCTTTATCCTCCTCCACCAATAGTGCTGCCTCAAGTCCTGATACATCTCTGCGGCACCCGGATGAATAGAATACCGTGAATTGTGTGCCTCCTCAAGAATCAACTCACATAGCCCATCTATATTAGGCACACAAATACAACCCTACATCCTCAACACCCCATTATCCCCAATAGTAACCTCCTTAGCATCGTCGTGCTGAACCGTGTCCTTAAGGACAAGTAAATGGGGATCATCATACTCGCGCTCTCTGATGAGATCATATAAGGAAGACCGAGAAACCACACAAGCTAGATCCTGGCTGGGCTCCAAAACATCTAATCTCACGAACTGGTTGGCCAAGGCCTGAACATCAACTGCAAGCGGTCTCTCACCAACAGGAATAAATGCAAGGCTACCCATACTCGCCGTCATTATACTCAAGGCATCGACCACCATATTGGCCTTTCCGGGATGATACAAAATGGTAATATCATAGTCCTTTAGCATCTCCAACCATCTCCGTTGCTGATCGCATCCAAATGCACACCTCAAAAGAGGTATGAAACAGTCGTTTGCAATAACAGAAACCCAACTATCTGTCCCTGAGAACTCCCAGTCTCCAACTCCATAGGACACACGAATCACCATATTTGATCCCAACTCCACCGCCAGAATGTCTAACACATCTCTCATACACGATCATCCCATGAGGAATATTTCTAAAATTCTTCCGTGCCACCTAGCAAAATTTAAATATCAGTAGTCGATCAACCAGGAGAGTGTCGCAGTACCCGTGAAGTATCCATAAATCAAAACACATTGCCCCTTCTGAAATGTATACTCTCATCAAGCCATACCGATTAGTAATATCAGTTACCTAGTTATCTGAAACCGTCCATGTTACCTACGAATTTATGTCCATCCCTTCAAAACTGAACTGTGACCTTGCACATGCAAATCTCAATTCCACACAATACACCGCATTTACCATGCCATCATGTGAAGAATACAAGAATCTCATAATCAACTCTGAGTCCCAAGAAGAATACATACCCGATCAGTCAGAAATCTTCCATTTGATCTCATCCCGGAGAAAATCCCAATACGCAACATATTCCTCACGCCGGTAGGAAATATACTCCTCGAACCATGGTAGAAACCATTGAGAACTCTTCGAAACCCATTTGCACATAACCAAGCTATCAGAACTGAATCTCTCTAACTCAACCCAGCCACGCAGGTCGCCAAAACCCAAGAGCATTGCCACGAAACACATGTAGAGACTAGCCACATCATAAGGTCCAAAAGAACTGATTATATCTATTACTGTGCTGGTCCAACCTACTACTACGCTATCCTATTTCTCCAAGTCCCTTCCAAATTGCCTTCAAATTGATACTTATCCTTGCTAGAACACCACGATCCTAAACCAAAATTCACCACACAAGAGACCCTAGTATAAAACCACAACGCCTTAAGGCCCATAAGCCGCTGACTTCCCTTTTAAGCACCCCAAGGCACCACAACCAAGATACCCACTCTAAAGAGACCTTATGTGAACCTAAAAATATTTCCTTCACCTTCTTGATATTGAAATGCACAATCCACAATGATATAAAAATGCCACAAGTCTCGACACCATCCAACGCAACTCCCAGTTTCTAGCCATATACAAATCTTGAAAATTCCAAATATCTACATATGAATCTTGAATCCATTAGAACCATTCTCGAGAGTCATCCACTCTACTCAAATCTCAATTAAACCGACCAAATGGATCGAACAACCTGTGTCCCATTAGCACACCAAGGGGGGTAACCCATACTCCTAAGCAACCGAGCAAATTCCTACTCCATGTACACAACATCCTTCGCGAACAACCACTCAATTATTTTATGATTCTCATATACCCATAGAGTGTAATACAACCTGTATCCAGAAATTCCTTTACCCGAATTATCCTCGATCTCGACCTCTGCAAGTCATAACTAATTCACCAGTATACCTCAAATCGAAACCAATACAACACATAATCATGCAATTAACTTGTCAATAGCAGACTCCCCCACTTGGCTCCATGGAATAAACCATCTAACTACTTACAATAACCATACCCCATTACTACTATAATACCACAGTGAGATTTCATTAAATCCTTAATTCGCTCATGCAACACAAACCATCTAGTACCTCAAATCATCTGCAAATCTCACATTCATCCTCGTGATGGTTAAGCCAACTTCCTCAGGTGATCCAAACTGAAATTGCAATATATATCATTCACTGGCAAAAGAGAACTCTCTACAAAACATCTTAGGGATCACACAACCTCAGGACACCTCGCAATGGATAAACCACCTGCTTTGCCTCAAACTGACATCTCTCTACACCCTTCCACAGTCACGACTACTACACAGTCACTTAATCTCCCCGAGTCTAATCTCGACAATAATACATGAGAACCTATTTCGTTCCAGCATTAAGCAACATAAAAGATCCTTCAATGCACTCATACTCGAGACTATACGTCACATCCACACGAAAATCAAGCACTCAATGGCCCCTTCTTTATATTTCAAGGAAACACTGCTCGTTGCATTCAAATCGTCTTAACACATCTCGCAGTCACATCATACTCATCACAAAGCCATTCCACTACTCATCGAGCCATAAATTCCACTCGTAAGGACATTACCGGACATATGAATCCAAATATAAAAGTTACAACTGAAGCTACCGAGCTTAAGCTGCAGTCTAACCATTGACTCAAGTCCTCCAGACTGGCCCATCACCAAAACACAGAATATACATCTCGAACCTCGTTCATAGAATCACAAGTCGGCGATGCACAACTGATACCGAGCACTCACATGCGCATACGAATGCGTGGAAGGAATTCAAAGAGTTACGCTTCAAGCTGAATCAATGCTGCACAATAAGGAAAGAAGAATGTGAGTATATCCTAAATGTCCTATAGCCTCTCGAAGATAGGTATGGACGTCATTATACCGATCCGCAAGACTCTACTAGACACTTGCTCATGACTTGTAGAACCTATGGACCTAGAGCTCTGATACTATCTTGTCATGACCCAAAATCCAACTAGTCATGATGGCACCTAACCCAACCCGCTAGGTAAGCTAGTTAACTACTAACAAATTCCAATAACAATTAATAAAGCAATTAAGTAAAGAAATTATCTGAATCTTATACGTTCCCCAAGAACCGGTAGTACAAATCATGAGCTTCTAAGAATAGAGTTTACAAAGCTGAAATGAAATAGATACATCGTCTGTTTGAAAAGGTACATAAACCGAATTTTTTATAGATCTAAGGCTACCACGGACAAGAGGCAGCTACAACCGGGACGCAGGTATATCTTCAAATCCAGCTCCCATCGAACACAACAACATCAGCAACCAACATCTGCACGCAAGGTGGATAAGTGTAGTATGAGTACAACCGACCCCATGTACTCAATAAGTAACAAACCTAACCTTAGGTTGAAAGTAGTGACAAGCTAACAAAAAGGTCGGGTCCAACACCAATATTCCACAACAGTTCATAACAGCATAGTACATGTAACAAATGAGTATCTCATAAATAAAAGGCTCAGTTCATTCACAGTTCTAGAAAAATAGGCATTTCTTTTCAAGTAGCTCAGTGAAAACCCAAATCTTTTACCGAAAAAAGCCAAAACACGAGTAAGTTTGAAAACTGTGATTTTTTCCAAAAATCCTTTCAACAATAAATAAGATGTTTTATTTTCCTTTCAGATAGCAAGTGTAAGATGTCTCTCTATGCCCATATGTAAAAATGTATGAGAAGTCATAAATGACGTGATACTATACAGCATGAGGAAAAATGCATCTCTATGCCTGTATGTTGAGTGCGCATGACAAATGCGATGCAAATCAGTGATAAAGATCATATGCATACTCTCAGAGTATTAATTCACTCAGTCCTCCCAGTCACTCGGCACTCAGCGCTCGGCACTCGCACTTAGTAGGTACCTGCGCTTACTAGGGGTGTGCAGACTCTGGAGGGGCTCCTACAACCGAAGCGCTATAATCTGCACGGACAACTCACGTGCTGCACGGACAATTCATGTGCCATAATATTAATATTTGGAATCGCACGGACAACACCACGTGCTACACGGACAACTCACATGCTATAGTAAGCCAATCTGACCCGCTGCGTCATGCAGCCCGATCCCATAATCATCCTCACAACTAGGCCCTCGGCCTCACTCAGTCATCAATCTCTCCAGTCTCACGCACGGGCTCACAATGTCATGGAACTAGCCCGACAACAATGATAAGATACATCAATAAATAACAACTAAGACTGAGATATGATATTAATGCGTGAATATGGTATAAAGCCTAAATTTGATATCTAGCATGATTGACAGCTCAATAAAATAGGGCCACTATACAGTGCCATGGAAACAACGGAGTCCCAATTCACATGGTGCACGCCCACACGCCCGTCACCTAGTATGTGCGTCACCTTAATACCAATCACATAACACGTATTGCGGGGTTTCATACCCTCAACAACAAGTTTAGAAGAGTTACTTACCGCGAACAAGCCATCCAACACTGAGCAAGCCAAGCAATGCTCCAAAATGCCATCCCGCACATTCCGACCTCTGAACGGCTCGAAACTAACCATAAACAACTCAAGTACATCAAACAATGCTAAACGAACCAATCCTGGTCGAAAAATATCAAATCTTGAATCAAAAGCCCAAAATTGGCCAAAAGTCCAACTCGGGACCGTACCTCGGAACCCGACAAAATTTGCAAAATCCAACAACCCATTCAATTATGAGTCCAACCATACTAGTTTCACTCAAATCCGACTTCAAGTCGATGTTCAAAATTCAAAAATTCACATTATGAAACTTTAGGCCAAAAGCCCCAATTTCCGCTTTAAAATTCACAATCCAATTAATATGGTAAAAATTGCTTCAAGAATCGCCTCAATCCGAGCTTTATAGCTCCCCAAATGAAGAAAGAACCAAAACCCTCGATAATATAGCTTATGCCCAGCGATTGCGCATTTTCGGACAATTCATCGCATCTGTGACCAGCGCTTTTGCGGTAAAACTTCGCTTCTGCGAAAGCAACTGACCCAGCAATCCCTCGCACCTGCAGTCCTTAAGCCGCTTCTGCGATCGCACTTCTGTGCACTTGAACTGCATATGCGGTTGTGCAGGTGCGTCCAACTACCCGCACCTGCGATCCTCACGCCCACATCCCCTTCACGCTTCTGCGACTCCTCTGTCATTTCTGCGACCATCGCACCTGTGCAAACCAGTTGTAGGTGCGATCACACCAAAAGCAGCAGCTAGCAAAAATCCAAAAATGCAATGAAATGATCCGAGCCTCATCCAAAACTCACCCGAGCCCCTCGGGACCCGTCTGAACATGCCAACAAGTTCCATAACATAATACGGACCTACTCGAGGCCTCAGAAATACACATAACAACATCAAAACGATGAATCACACCTCAACTCGAATTAATGAACTTTGAAATTTTAAACTTCCACAACCGATGCCGAAACCTATCAAATCACGTTCGATTGACCTCAAATTCTGCACACAAGTCACATTCAATATTATGGACCTGCTCCAACTTCCGGAATCGGAATCTAACCCCGATATCAAAAATTCCACTCCCGGTCAAACTTTTCAAAATTTCCATTTTCGCCATTTCAAGCCAAATTCAACCACGAACCTCCAAATCACAATCCGGACGCGCTCCTAAGTCCAAAATTACCCAACAGAGCTAACAGAATCATCAAAATTCCAATCCGAGGTCAAATGCTAAAAAGTCAAACTTGGTCAACTCTTTCAAATTTAAAGCTCCCCAGTTGAGAATCATTCTTCCAAATCAGTCCCGAATAACCTGAAAACCAAAACCGATGATTCACACAATTCAAAATACATCATACGGGGCTACTCACACCTGTAAACTACCGAGCGAAGTACAAATACTCAAAATGACATGTTGGGTCATTGCACGGGTAAAGGCTTGTAACATGGTTGTCAAATAAGAAAGGTTCGAGGCTCAACGGGGTTGACTAGGGATCACAACATTGGTAGGAAATAGAAAACTCAAATGGGCCAAGGAAAGCCTACAATCACTTCTCAAGCCAAGCAAAACTTAAGATTTCTCCTTGAAACACATTCGAGGCTAGTTCTAGACCTTTTGCACGAGTACTTGGACTAGAAATAAAGCATCTCACCTCTCACGCAACCAGATTGTTAACAAGGACAGAGTCGATGGCCCACAACGACCATATTCAAGTTTAAAAATCATTATGGTTTAATTAAACCACTTGATGGTTGCCAAAGTCAACTCAAGAGTCACAAAGTCACTAACTAGAGTTATTCTTTTCAAACCTTATTTTTAACCATAAGCACATAGTTAAGTGTGTTGGTACTAATGAAAGCACGTTTGACTCTTCGAGCATTACTCAATTAGGTCTTTTTATTCATTACTACTACTATTATTACCTAAACACCAAAAAAGACTCATTTCCTTAAGAAGGTTGTCACGCCATCTATCGTTAGGACGAGTCACCCGGTTCACACAAAAACTACCTTTGAAAAATATAATGGCATTAAGAAAAACAAAGGCTTATTATCTACTAAAACATAAAAAGAATTTACTAAAACAAACAAAGAAGCTACTAAATCAAACTACGAACTAATAAGCGACCTCACTGGCGTTCCTTGAATTGTCTTAGTACTGCCGAGTTATACTTATCCAGATCCTTCAATTGAAACTGCCGCTCAAGAGTAAGCGACCTCATTGGCCACCATTGACGGAAGCTGGTGAAGGCGGCCGACCTGACAAACCGGTCCTCCCATACCTCTTTCTTCTTCGTCCTTTCAAGGCCGACAACTGTAGCATCTCCCCCTCTTCCTTCAACGAGGATGTCCTAAACTAATGTATCTGGTGCCTCAGGGATGGGTGTAGTAGATGGTTCAGAATCCTGACTAGCACTTTTTGACCCCTCAGAAGTGCTATGAGATGTGGACGACTCGTCCCTGAGTTGATACCTCCCTGGCGGTCTTGACTGGACAGCTAGCTGCTCTTGTACAGAGGCCGAGTTTCCCTCTGATGCTTCCCTAGATTGGATATAAAAGCTGGTCTCGGAAAGGTCTGCACCTCTCCCTCTGACGGTTGTCAGTTTCTTTGTGATTGTTCTTTGTTGGCAGAGGGGTAAGGCACCCTTGCCTCGACCCCTAGAAGGTTCTCCCCTTCCTTTCGCAGTATCACCTCTGACTCTCGATCGAACCATTATCTGTATCAAGTAGACGCAGTTGTTAGTGGCAATTAAATCTTCAATCACACACAAGAGATATACAAGAAATCACTAGAAAACACAATGAAATCATGCTTGCAGAATGAGGATGTGTGATCTACACATTTTTCTTTGCGGCGCAGATAAGGCATTGTGGACCGCACAATTCTCGCTTGCGGCCGCATATGTGAAGTGCGGTCCACACATTTTTCCTTGCGGCCACAAATCAGAAACAAGAATTATGCCAACTCTCTGATGACAGAGAATTGGCTAATGTGCGGCTGCAACATGTTTTTTGCGGTCTGTACAATTTGTCTTGCGGCCACACATTTGAGTCACAAATTTGTAAACTCTCTGATGACAGGACACGGGCAGTTCTATGACCGCAATGGAAATTCTGTGGTCTGCACAGCTTTTTGTTGCAGCTGCAGACTCATTCTTAACTAAACTGACCTATAGTCAACTTCTACGGCCGCACAATTTCAGGTGCGGCTGCAAAATTCAAAATATACGAACCATCAGTTATTTCAATCTAGGGTTTGCAATTTTTGTGCAAATTTTGACATGGTAACATCATAAAAGCATGAGAATACATTTACCCAGCCCCCTAGAACATGTACTAGTTAATCCACTATAAATTTACCCCCACAAGTATGTACAATTGAATTCTATTGATAAATAGCCTAAAACCGACTAAAAATCTACAAATTAAAAGAAAAAGATTAACAAGATAATGAAGCATACCAAATGAATGAGTGTGATGAGTGATTGATCAAAGATGTTGTATGAATGCACAGGTAGACTCAGCAAGAAACTTCAAAAGATTACTGTGATTTTGCTCTGAGAGGGAAAAGAGTAACAGTAGCCCTAGCCCTCTATTTATACTCTTGATGTTCCTAAGGGAAAGAGTTGCGAGCACGAACACAAAATTTTATGTGCGGTCTACACTCTGTTACCTGAGGCTTCAATTGTGGTCTCCACCTGCGGTCCGCAGAATTTTGTTTGCGACCGAAGATCCCTTGTTACGGCCGCAAATTTCCTGTTGCGGCCGCAGATCGACCATTTTTCTGACAGACCAACTTCAGAGAGTTGGCATTTTCCACCTTCCATTTGTGCGGTCCGCATGACAATTGTGGAGCCGCAAAGCACTTTTGCGATAGCATTCCGAATTGTGTGATCCGCACAAATCAATTGCGGTCCGTATTTTTTTCTAATACTTTGCTGCATATCTGTTCACATTTCCTATAAGGCACACTCATTCCCATAGCACACTTCAAATAAAGTTAGCAAAAAATAACACTTAACTACAAAAGAAGAAAAGAAAAGAAAGAGAAGAATGTGTTGCCTCCCAAGAAGCGCCTGATTTAACGTCGCGGCACGACGCATAATATCATTAACTGAAATAAATGACCTCCATGACGTGGCCATCTCCAACTTTTCCCAAATAGTGCTTCACCCGGTGACCATTGACTTGGAATACATCATTGGATTTTGTTCTTCAAGTCCAATGCACTAAAAGGTGTCACACCCACAGTTTCAAAAGGGCCACTCCATTTAGACTTTAACTTCCCGGGGAACATCCTCAACCGTGAGTTAAACATCAACACAAGATCGCCCACCTTGAACTCTTTGTTCCAAATGTAATTTTCATGAAGATATTTCATCTTTTCTTTATACAAGGACGAACTTGCATAAGCATGGTACTAGAACTCATCCAATTTATTCAAATGTGCAACCCTAAAGTTAGCATCTACATTCCAATCAAGATTCAACTTCTTTAAAGCCCACATGGCTATGTGCTCAAGTTCCATCGAAAGATGACAAGCTTTGCCGAACACCAACCGATATGGCGACATTCCTATAGGTGTTTTGTAAGCCGTTCGATAGGCCCATAATGCATCATCAGGCTTCTTGAACCGATTCGTCTGGTTAGCATTCATTGTTTTGGACAAAATACTCTTTATCTCCTGGTTGGAGACTTCCACTTGACCGCTAGCTTGTGGATGATAGGGAGTCGTGACTTTATGAGTAACACCATACTTGCTAAGTAAAGTGTCGAAAGCCTTGTTGCAAAAATGCGATCCCCCATCGCTTATAATAGCCAGGAGTACCAAATGTTGTGAAAATATTCTTCTTCAAGAATGCCGCCACACTTCCCACCTCATTGTTGGGTAGAGAAACGGCCTCAACCCATTTAGACACATAATCAACCGTGACCAAGATGTAGGTGTTTCCACAAGGATTCACAAAAGGACCCATGAAGTCAATACCCCACACATCAAAGATATCAATGTCCAATATGGTAGTGAGAGGCATTTCAGTTTTCTTCGAGATTCCACCGGCCCGTTGACATTCATCACATCGTTTCACTACATCACTTGCATCCTTACAAAGAGTGGGCCAATAGAAACTGCAACTTAGCACTTTGGCCGTCGTTATTGCTCCACCATGGTGACCACCATATGGCAAAGAATGACAAGCCCTAAGAATTTCACGTTGCTCTTCTTCTGGTACACATCTTTTAATCACCCCATCCGTACAAATCCGGAAAAGGTATGGTTCATCCCAATAATAATCTTAAAAATCCCGTTTGAGCTTCTTCCTTTGGTTTGAAGAGAACTCATCCGTGATGATTCCACACACAAGGAAATTTGCTAGATCCACGAATCATGGCACCTCCTTCATTGAAATAGCTAAGAGTTGCGCATCGGGGAAGGAGTCATTGATTTCAAGGCCATCATGCGGCCTCCCCTCCTCCTCCAAATGAGACAAGTGGTCCGCCACTTGATTTTCACTCCCTTTTCTATCTTGGATGTCAATATCAAACTCTTGCAACAAAAGCACCTATCTCATCAACCGAGCTTTGGATCTTTCTTGCTAATAATATAAAGAAGTGCCACATGATCCGTGTGGACAATAACTTTCACACCCATCAAGTACGGGCGAAACTTCTCAATTGCAAACACAATGGCAATGAGCTCTTTCTCCATAACAGTATAGTTGACTTGGGCACCATTCATAGTCTTACTAGCATAGTAGACCGGATGAAAAATCTTATTGATGTGTTGCCCCCAAAAAGGCCCCAACCGCTACGTCACTTGCATCACATATGAGTTCAAAAGGGACACTCCAATTTGTAGCGGTGATGATGGGAGTAGTTGTCTACTTGAACTTTAACAATTCAAAGGCTATCATGCAATCATCATTGAAGTTAAACTTAGCATCTTTTTCAAGAAGCTTGCACAAAGGGTTCACCACCTTAGAGAAATCTTTGATGAAGCTTCGATAAAACCCCGCGTGACCTAAGAAACTCCGCACACCTTTCTACGAAGTTGGAGGTGGAAGTTTAGAAATCACCTCAATCTTTGCCTTGTCAAATTCAAATCCATTCTTTGAGATTTTGTGGCCAAGGACAAGGCCTTCCTCAACCATGAAATGACACTTCTCCCAATTGAGCACCAAATTTATTTCTTCGCATCTTGCCAATACTTTATCTAAATTTGCAAGACAATAATCAAAAGAATATCCAGATAGCGAGAAGTCATCCATGAAAACTTCAAGGTAGTCCTCTGCCATGTCTGTCAAGATAGTCATCATACACCTTTGAAAAGTTGCCGATGCATTACACAAACCAAATGGCATCTGCCTGAAGGCGAAAGTACCATAAGGACATGTAAATGTTGTTTTCTCTTGACCCTCCGGAGCAATAAGGATTAGGTTGTAGCCCGAATACCTATCAAGAAATCAATAGAAAGTAGGACCGGCCAACCTATCAATCATTTGGTCTAGGAAGGGAAGTGGAAAATGATCTTTCCTTGTGACTTTATTGAGCTTGCAATAGTCCATACACACTCTCCAACCGGTCATCGTTCTTGTAGGAATCAACTCATTCTTGTCATTGGTGACCACAGTCATTCCCCCTTCTTTGGGACACATTGAACCGGAGAAGTCCACGAACTATCGAAATGGGTTAGACAACCCCGACATCCAACCACGTGATAATCTCCTTTTTGACAACTTCTTCTATAGCCTCATTGAGTCTTCTTCGATGTTCAATAGATGGTTTGGCACCTTCCTCCAAGTTGATCTTATTCATGAAAAATGCGGAGCTTATCCCTCGAATATCCGCCAATGTCCACCCAATAGCCTTCTTCCTCTTTTGTAGCACCGCCAATGTAGAATCTACCTACACGTTAGTCAAACAAGAGGAAAGAATAACTGGTAAAGTAGAACAAGGGCCAAGAAATTTATACCGAAGATGGGGAGGCAATGGCTTCAACTCCAAGGCAGGGGGCTCTTCAATGAAAGGCTTTTTAGGAGGAGTTTTCCTATTTTCAAGATCCAAAGATAGTTTCCGGGGTGTGACGACCCCATTCCTTGCAAAGAGTTCACACATTCCATGAATCTATCCATCTCGTCATCATTAAAGTTGAGTAAGATGGCCACCCACATATCACCAATATTGATTGTGGCACTTGTATCATTAACAATAACATCGGTCACCAAGTCCACAAAAGAACACACCTCGTTGCTATTTGGTTGCCGCATGGACTTGTACACATGGAATACCACTTTTTCATCATCCACCCGGAAGGTGAGTTCTCCGGCTCAACATCACAAAGAGCCTTCCCCGTAGCGAGGAAAGGTCTTCTAAGAATAATCGACACCTCATAATCAACTTCACAATTAAGAATGACAAAATCCGCCGGAAGAATGAATTTATCAACACGAACCAAGACATCTTCAATCACTCCCAAAGATCTTTTCACGGTACGATCGGCCATTTGCAATCTCATAGAGGTGGGTCATGGTTGCCCAATTCCCAAAGTCTTGAAAATCGAATAGGGCATCAAATTGATACTTATCCCAAGATCACAAAGAGCTTTAGCAAACTCGGCACTTCCAATTGTACAAGGAATCGTGAAAGCACCGGGATCTTAAAACATATGAGCCATTGAATGCACAATTGCACTCACTTGATGAGTTACTTTGATAGTTTCAAAATTCATTGACCACTTCTTCGTCACGAGATCCTTCATAAACTTCGCATAACCGGGCATTTTCCCAAAGCTTCAACTAATGGCACATTGATTGAGAGACTCTTCATCATTTGAATGAACTTTTTGAATTGATTCTCACCATTTTGTTTGGCAAGCCTTTGAGGATACAGAGGTGGAGGCTTAGGAAATGGTGCCTTAGCCTTTTGCACTACCGGTTGTGGTATGTCAATAATATGATCCCTAGACGAGTTCACCTCCTCTTGAGTCTCTTCCATGCTATCATAAATATCAATCCAAACTTCATCATTTGCTTGCGCCACATTATTCGGGGACCTCTTCTTCTTGTTCCACTTGCTCATCATCCACAAGTTGCTTTTGACTTAAGGTGGATGCATTCCCACCTCTTCCACTTCTTGTAGTAACATCTGTGGCATGCCCTGTGTTGTTTCCACCCTTTGGGTTTACCACTGTGTCACTTTGTAGTGCCCCATTAGGATGAGAATTTAGAGCTTGAGAGATTTTCTCCATTTGCACTTCGAAGTTGCGGATCGATGTGTTGTGTGAGGCAAGTTGGGCATCCGAATCGGCATTCTTTTTCATCATTTGCTTGAACATGTTCTCAATACGCCCCATCTCATTGGTTGAAAAACTAGGACTATGGGAAAGATAAGGAGGTGGGTTATTTTGTTGTTGATACATTAGGGGCCTTTGAAAACCCGACCCCTGATTGCCTTGATTATGGTTCCATCCGCCTTGATTGTTACCCCCCCCCCCCCCCAATTTCCTTGATTATTGTCACTCCAATTTCCTTGATTGTTGTTGTTATGCCAATTTCCTTTGATTATTACCACCACTCCAATTTACTTGGTTGTTGTTGTTGTTATGCCAATTCCCTTGATTGTTTCCAATACTCTAATTTTCTTGGTTGTTAGAATTCCAGTTGCCTTGATTGTTTTGAGGTCGCCATTGTTGTTGGTTTGGGCCTTGTAAGTTGTTTCATTTCCCTTAAAAGTTGTTCACATATTGCACCTCCTCTTCTTGGTCATTATAAGAATCATCTTGATCAAAACCACTATCATCTTGCACGAACTTCTCCATTCGTTGTTGCACTTGTGAACCCTTGTTCCTTTTTTTGTTCACCATCATGTTCACTCCCTCCATGGCATTGACTTGCTTAGGATTTTGCACTTGTTGAAGTTGAGAGTTTGCTAATTGATTCATGGTGGTAGTCAATTCGGCAATGGCTTGCCCATAGTCATGCAACTCTTTGTGAAAGTGGATCACGTTGGGATCACCTTGTGGAAAATTAGCCCGGGATTGCCACACCGATGATGTTTCCCATTTCATCTAAAATCTTACACGCCTCCGCATAAGGCGTAGTCATGAAGTTCCCACCGGCAAGTTGATTCACTACATATTGGTTGGTTGTGTTGATCCTATGATAGAAAGTTTGTTGAATCATATTCTCTGTCATAACATTGTTGGGACATTCCTTAACCATTGTTCTATAGTGTTCCCATATGTCGTGTAGCGGTTTATTTGCCTCTTGCTTGAATGCCAAAATCTCATCCTGAAGTGTAGCCATGTGCCCCGAAGAGAAGAACTTAGAAATAAACTTTTCCTCCAACTCATCCCGAGTGTGAATGGAATAGTTCGGCAAATATTGCAACCAATCTAAAACTTTCCCCCGTAGAGAGAAGAGAAAAAGCCTTAGCCTCAATGCATCCTAGGAGACATTTGTTTGTTTACTCCCCCAACAAGTGTCCAAAAACCCCTTCAAATATTTGCATGCATTTTGACTTGGAGCACCGGTGAAGAAACCTCGTTGCTCTAGCAAAGTGAGCATCACATTGGTGATTTGAAGTTGCCCACCCTAATACGGGGAGGGACTATTGCACTTTCATATCCTTCATTGGATAACACCCGGTGTGGAACCGCTCGTGGTGGAGGTGGGGGTGGAACGGGCACATTGTCACGAGGCACTCCGTCTCTTCTATTAGCTTGAGGTTCAAGAGGAACCTCATCCACTTGGTCATACTCAACGTCCACATCCCCCAAAGCAATATTTCCGAGCTCATTGTTTGCCATGGTTGTACCTATGATTTCTTAAATAAGTTAGTAACACAGAAGGAAAATAAGATACTCCAAAAACACACCCAAATATATAACTAAGTCAAATAGGCATGAACTAAGATAAATAATAAACATTCAATCATAAACAAGCACTAAATTAGATACCCATAAGGTTTACACACTAGGGTTGGGTCACAACCCTAGTAAAAATATATGCTACTCATACTTGGGTTTGAAGAAAATAAAGAAGAAAGACTAATTAAACTCATAATGAAAGCTTAAAATGATTAAATCTATTGTAAAATACACTAAAGCAAAGTAAACTTCCATAAATGGCAAAGAAAAACGGCTAGAGTAATTGCAGAGGTTCAAACTTGACCTAATTTTGTGAAACTCGTCTATTTATACAAGGTGAAAAATCTCGAATAAAAATACCCCTTGAGAGGTTCTGCGGCCGCACAATTCTATCTGCGGTCCGCAAATTTCTTCATCTGGCAGGAGTTGGAGTTCTGCAGTTGCACAATTCTGAACTGCGGCCGCGAAGCAACTTTTCTGCGGTCTCTAGATTTAGAACTGTGGCCGCAAGACAATCTTCTGCTGCTGCACAAATCTTGTGCGGTCCGAAATTCACCGAGTCTCTAGGATATTTCGGAGAACCGTTCTGCGGTGCATTATGTGACCGCAGAACAGGTCTGCGGGCTGCATAGTGACCGCAGACCAGGTCAGTTTCTTTCCAGCTCTGACACCCATTTTTACGGTCATTTCGCGGACCGCATAACCATTATGCGACCGCAGAACCCGTTCCGGAGCTTTATTTTTGGGGTTTTTAAACCCGACCCAATTCCGTTAAAACACACCTCATAGACCATTTTGAGCACATTTTTGATATTTTAGAGTGAGAGGAAGAGTTCTTAGAGTGGGGGAGCAATCTTTAACCATTATCCATCAATTCTTGCTCAATCATGAGGATTAACAAAGGGAGTCTTCACCCTATAGGATATAAGAGAACCGTTATGGGATATTTCGGAGGGAGGTTCTGGGGTGCACTATGCGAATGCAGAACCGTTCTGCGGTGCATTATGCGATCGCAGAACAGGTCTGCGGGCTGCATAGTGACCGCAGACCAGGTCAGTTTCTTTCCAGCTCTGACACCTATTTTTACGGTCATTTCGCGGACCGCATAACCATTATGCGACCGCAGAACCCGTTCCGGAGCTTCATTTTTGGGGTTTTTAAACCCGACCCAATTCCGTTAAAACACACCTCATAGACCATTTTGAGCACATTTTTGATATTTTAGAGAGAGAGGAAGAGTTCTTAGAGTGGGGGAGCAATCTTTAACCATTATCCATCAATTCTTGCTCAATCATGAGGATTAACAAAGGGAGTCTTCACCCTATAGGTACGAATCTATGTCCTAGCTCTCAATTTCGAAATTCTGCAAAACATTGGGTAATTAGAAAGGCAATTATTAGGTGTGGGGGTTGTTGTCTTTGCATGCATGTGTTCCTAAGATATGTGGGAAGATTGTGAGCTAAAAATGATAGAAAATGGTTTGAGTAAAGATGGAATCTTCCACAAAAAGGGGCTTAAAGCATTGATGCACACCCAATGTTTGATAATATGCTCAAATGACCTAAAATCATGTTCATCTTCCTAATTTTAGTTCAATTTTGTTATATTGCTAAAATAGATTGAAGTTGCTAATAGTCCAGAACATCTTAGAGTTTTAAGAGAGTCAATTGAGGTATGTTGGCTAAACCCCCTTCTTCTTAGAATCGAACCCCACGGTGTTCATGTAATTGGAGTAAGCCCTTGATCATTATAGAATTGGCGATTTCTAATGTGGTTGTGTAGAAGGATGAAAGTTCAATCTTTATTCTAAATGCTTCATCATGATATCTTGTTATTTGATGATTCAAAATGTGAAATATGTGCTAGAAATGTTAAGACTTCATGTCAAGATCAAAATAAAGGTTGTTATGCCAATTGTATGAAAAGCCTCTATGTGCCTGAGACTCTTAAATTGCTCATATGTGAATTTAACATCTTGAATGGAAAGCCTTATTATTTTGATAATAATAATGTTGGAATGTGGAAAAAGAACTTGAATTATGAAATACGTCCTAGCGCCAAGAATAACTTTATAATTGGTGCCACTCGTGCTATTGTATTGAAAGTATGGAAAAGAAATATGAATTGAGATGATTGATTGAATATGGGTGATGTCTCAAATTAGATGGCCTAGCCAATCGGGCCGAGATCGGACTCCGTGTAAGAACACAGTGGTATTGTGGATGAAATTGTGAAAATGGTTGATATCTCAAATGAGATGGCCTAGCCGATCGGGTCGTGATCAGACGCCATGCCGCATACATCGTGGCACTGTGCTGGAAATTATAATGAAATTGTGGTAATGTCTCAAATGCGATGGCTTAGCCGATCGGGCCGAGATCGGACTCTATGTAAGAATACAGAGGTATTTGAGTGGTGGAATATCAGTACTAAAGGTCACCCAGCCTAATAATATGGAAATTGTCTTGAAAACATATATGATCCTTAACTTGTTGTTTTACTATTATTTGAAGCCTTTATTGAATTCTTTACTGTTCCTCTTGTACTACTATTCATTCTATTGAGTTGGTGTTTAGTTTTACATACTAGTGCTATTCAACGGTACTAACGTCCCTTTTGCCGGGGGCGCTGAATCTTTAAATGGATGCAGGTGGTTACATAGCAGACAATGTTGATCACAGATAGTGCTGCATCCTCTTCTCAGCAGACTCGGTGAGCCCCATTTCATTCCAGGGTCATGTATTGTACCCTTTGTTTATATTATGGTCACTTTTTGATGTATAGCCGGGGCCTTATTGCCGGCACCATCCTTACTCTCTTTTGTATCTTTAGACGCTCCGTAGACACTATGTGGGTTGTGCATGGGTGTTGGAAATGTTAAACAAGTTATGTTGTGTTTGATCACTTGTCCCCCCGAACTATAAGAAATGTGTCTTTTGAGACTTAAAGGCACAATGACTAATGAAACGATTTAGGATTGTATGAATGAGATTCCTACTGTATAATTAATGAAATCACGCCTTTTCTTGATCATGGGTTAATTGGATAAAAGGTATCTAACAGGCTTGCTCGACCGGGTTCACTCGGTTGAGCGCCGGTCGCGCTTCCCGAGGTTAGGGCATGACAAACTTGGTATCAGAGCCTAAGGTTTTAAAGTGTCCTAGGATGTCTCGGAGTCGTGTCTAGTAGAGTCCTTCTTATCGGTGTATTGTCGAGCACATCTATAAGTTTGAGGCTACTTGGACATTTAGAAACAATACCCTTCTTTGATATTCTGGATCGTGCAATGAAACTAATTGTGCAACTGTTCCTCCTCTAACTCGTGCATTCCTTTAACTTTCAGTATATGACACCTAAGAAGAAAGTAAGAACTAACCAAGGAGCCAACACCGCCTTAGGAGTGGTAGTGGACCCTTTATTTGATGATGCGGGTGAACAACCGAGAGGTGAGGATAATCCCCCAACTGCTACACTACTTGATTCCACTACACCGGCCCAGGCCACATCAGTTTCTACACCTACTGAAGGTGAGACGGCCCTCCACCTGATATTCCGATTCCACCTCCAGCCCCAGCTTCCGGCTCTGGTATTTCTGATGGGCATCTTAGGGGAGCTATTCAGATGCTGACTTAGATAGTGGCTTCTGAGGCCTAAAGGTCGAATATTGCACCCACATCTTCTAGCCAACAAGGGGATTTTAGTGGCTCTAGGGTGAACAGGTTTTTGCAGTTGGATCCTCCGGTGTTCACGGGTGCTAATCCCGAGGAGGACCCACATGACTTCATTGATGAGATGCATAAGACTCTCCGGGTTATGCGCGCTACTAAGACAGAGGGAGTGGAGTTGGACGCCTAACGCCTGAAAGGGGTGGCCTATTATTGGTTTGAGCTGTGGGAGGACTCCCGGGAGGAGGGGAGCCCTCCAGCGAGATGGAGTGAGTTTGCTGATGCCTTTATAGACCATTTCTTGCCTGCCGAGACTAGGGCAGCCCGTGCCGCAAAGTTTGAGAATCCTAATCATGGAGTAGGAGTGTGTGGGAGTATCACATGGAGTTCGCGCGCTTGTCAAAATATGCTACTCACATACTGGCTACTATGGAGGCTAGAGTACGCCGGTTTGTGCAGGGCCTTAGCCCCTTGGTTATCAATGAGGCCGCTACATTTGCCTTGAATTCAGACATGAACTATGGGAAAATTGTAGCATTTTCTCAAGCTACAGAGGATCGCAAGTTGAAGAATAGGAGGGAGCGAGAGGGTACCAGCATGGCCCGGTCCGCGGGCAACTTTGGGGAGTCATTTGGTGGGGGAGATCAGCTTTCAGGGGAGGGTCATCAGGGCCAACCCAGTCACATGCTCAGGTTTCCGCCAGTGCACCGCCAGCGAGGCACAGTCAGCAGCAGGGGAGTCGCTTCAGGCCCAATCAAGGCAGCAGGGGACCCCATCATCAGGGTCAATCAGGAGGGAGATTCCTACAGCAGCGGAGGCCCCCATGCCCCAGGCGTGGGAAGATGCACTCGGGGATTTGCTATATGGACTTACCTATATGTTTCGGGTGCGGATTGAGGGGTCATATTCAGAGGGAGTGTCGTTCATCCCGCTAGGGTGCAGGCAGGGGCACAACACAACCATCCAGTTCTGCAGCTGCTACATCTTCAACACCCCCCTCCAGCTTGAGGCCCTCCGACACTAGCAGGGCGTGGTGCAGCTAGGGGTGGAGCGTAGAGTTCAGAAGGACCCAACCGTTTCTATGCTATGAGCGGTCGCCAGAATGCAGAGGCTTCTCCAGATGTTGTCATAGGTATATTGAATGTCCATACTCATGATGTATATGCTCTTATTGATCCCGGTTCCACCTTGTTCTATGTTACCCCTTATGTTGCTATGGAATTTGGGATAGAACCGGAATAGCTTCCTGAGCCGTTCTCTATATCTACTTCGGTTGGTGAGTCTATTGTGGCCGCACGAGTTTATAGGGGTTGTATAGTCACAGTTCGTGGTCGGGACACCTTGGTCGATCTCATTGAATTGGGGATGGTTGATTTTGATGTAATAATGGGAATGGATTGGGTTTATTCATGTTTTGCCAAGCTCGATTGTCGAACTAGAAATGTGAGGTTTGAATTTCCAAATGAGCCGGTTATTGAGTGGAAAGGGGATAATGTGGTGCCGAAGGGTACGTTTATTTCTTACCTTAAGGCCACGAAGATGAGTAACAAGGGGTGTATTTACCATTTGGTCCGAGTTACAGATACCACTGCTGAGGTACCTACACTCGAATTTGTGCTAGTTTTGAATAAATTTCCAGAGGTCTTTCCTGATGAGCACCCTGGGATTCCGCCAGACAGGGAGATTGATTTTGGGATTGATATGATGCCAGGGATGCAACCTATATCTATTCCACCCTACAGAATGTAACCAATAGAATTGAAAAAACTAAAGGAGCAATTGAAGGATTTGTTAGAGAAGGTTTTCATTCGACCGAGTGTGTCACCATGGGGCGCACCAGTTCTTTTTGGGAGGAAGAAAGATGGATCACTGAGGATGTGTATTGACTACCGATAGCTCAACAAAGTCACAATCAAAAACAAATAACCACTACCAAGAATAGATGATTTGTTTGATCAGTTACAAGGTGCTAGATACTTCTCCAAAATTGATTTACGATCTAGGTATCACCAATTGAAGATCAAGGAGCAGGATATTCCGAAAACAACTTTCAGAACCCAGTATAGACATTTTGAATTTCTGGTAATGTCTTTTTGGACTAACAAATGCCCCTGCAGCTTTCATGGATCTTATGAATCGGGTTTTCACGCCTTTCCTCGACTTCTTTGTGATAGTGTTCATTGATGATATTCTTGTGTATTCACGAGGTCGGGAGGACCATGCCGATCATCTCAGGGCAGTTTTGCAGATTCTTCATCAGCACCAATTGTATGCGAAGTTTTCAAAGTGAGAATTTTGGCTAAAATATGTCACATTCTTGGGTCATGTTGTCTCTAGAGAAGGAATCAAGGTTGATCCTCAAAAGATTTCAGCAGTAAAGAATTGTCCTAGACCTATAACGCCCACCGAGATTCACAGTTTCTTGGATTTAGCAGGGTATTACAGGAAGTTTGTGGAGGGGTTCTCTACTCTCGCCTCTCCGTTGACTAAATTGATTCAGAAAGAAGTTAAGTTCCAATGGTCCGATGCTTGTGAAAGGAGCTTCCAGGTGTTAAAATCGAAAATGACTACGGCGCCGGTGTTGACCGTGCCATAGGGTACAGAAGGGGTTATGGTTTATTGCGATGCTTCAAAAATTGGGCTTGAGTATGTATTAATGCAACATGGCAAGGTTATAGCCTATACTTCTAGGCAACTCAAAAATCATGAAAAGAATTATCCAACACATGACTTAGAACTGGCGGCGGTGGTTTTTGCATTGAAAATTTGGCGTCACTATTTGTATGGGGTCCATGTGGAGGTATTCAGGGACCACAAGAGTCTTCAATATATTTTCAAACAAAAGGATCTGAATCTGAGGCAAAGAAGATGGCTTGAGTTACTCAAGGATTACGATATCGATATTCTATATCACCCGGGGAAAGCCAATGTTGTGGCGGATGTTCTTAGCCAAAAATCTATGGGTATTTTAGCACACTTGGAGGTATATCAAAGGCCATTGGCCAAGGAAGTCCATCAATTGGCTAGTTTGGGAGTTCATCTTACGGACTCTAATGAAGGAGGGGTAATTGTGCAAAATAGGGCTGAATCATCGCTTGTTGTGGAGGTCAAAGAGAAGCAATACAACGATCCATTTTTGGTGCAACTGAAGGAGGGGATCAAAACTATAAGACTACGGTTTTTGCTTTTGGAATGGATGATGGTACACTAAGGTACCAAGGGCGACTATGTGTTCTGAGTGTAGATGGTCTCCGGGAAAGAATCATGACCAAGGCTCACACTTCTAGGTATTCCGTGCAGCCAGGTTCTACAAAGATATATCATGATCTCAAGGAAATCTATCGCTGGAATGACATGAAAAGGAATGTGGCGGACTTTGTGGTAAGGTGTCCGAACTGTCAACAAGTGAAGGCCGAACATCAGCGGCCTGGTGGGTTGGCACAGAACATAGAAATTCCAATGTGGAAGTGGGAGATGATTAATATGGATTTTGTGGTAGGATTACCATGCACTCCGCGCAAGTTTGACTCAATTTGGGTGATCGTGGACCGACTCACGAAATCAACACACTTATTGCCAGCTAAATCTACCAACACAGCGGAACAGTATGTTCAGTTGTATATCAAGGAAATAGTCAGGCTACATGGACCAATTTTTGGAAGACATTTCAGCCAAGTTTGGGTACTCAGGTGAATCGTAGTACAGCTTTCCATCCACAGACCGACGGGCAAGCAAAGCGGACTATTCAGATGCTTAAGGACATGATGCGTGCTTATGTTCTTGATTTCAAGGGTAGTTGGGATGTCATTTGCCACTCATAGAGTCTGCTTATAATAATAGCTTTCATGCAAGTATCAAGATGGCACCATTTGAGGCATTATATGGTAGGAGATGTAGATCTCCCATTGGGTGGTTCGAGATTGGGGAAGTAGAGTTGATAGGGCCAGACCTTGTACATCAAGCTATGGAAAAAGTTAAGATCATAAACGAGCGGTTGAAAACTGCTCAGAGTCATCAAAAATCCTATCCGGATGTTCGTCGCAGAGACTTAGAGTTCAAAGAAGATGATTGGGTATTCTTGAAGGTTTCCCCTGTAAAGGGTATTATGCGGTTTGGGAAAAAGGGAAAATTGAGTCCGAGGTATGTCGGGCCATACAAAATCATCTAGAGGATCGGTCAGGTAGCGTACAAACTTGAGCTACCACCCGAGATGTCATTAGTGCACCCCGTATTCCATGTGTCTATGTTGAAGAAGGTAGTTGGAGATCCGTCAGCTATTGTGCCGGTTGAGACCATTGAGGTTAATGAAGAATTGTCATATGAAGAGATTCCAGTTGCCATTCTATTGACAAGTCCAAAATTTGAGGAATAAAGAAATTGTCTCCGTGAAAGTGTTATGGCAAAACCAGCAGGTTGAAGAGGCCACTTGGGAGGCCGAGGAAGAGATGAAGAAGAAGTATCCTTACTTATTTGAATAGCTGTGTAATCCTTTTACGAACTTGTCGCCTATGAATTTTGTATCATTTGTTCAGTTAATGTAAAGGTGTTCCTTTTGACTATATGTTGTTTACATGAGGCCACAATTGGTGTTGTTATGACTTAGGTTACATCTTTGGATTTTGTATATGTTTTTAAGATGTGTTTCTGGGGCTCTCTGACAGGTGGATAGGCCTAGTTACAAAGGAAATTCTGGCAAAATATTTGGAAGTTTAGAGAGTTAGTTAAATTTGGGGTTGCTAGTGTAGGGTATGAAAACTTACTTACATAAGGTGCTAATAGAAGACCCTGATCCTCATTCGAGGATGAATGATCTTAAGTTGGGGGAGGATATAAGGCCCCGTAAAATTTTTCCTAAAAAAGACCCGGATTTCAGTGATGCCAAAGTAAGCGTAGAGATTAATAATAGTAGAAATTCTTCGCGGCGATCTTGCGAGTCGCGGTTCGGACTTTTTGGATTGAACAGTATGCTTGGAGTTAAAGGAAAATGTTGGGCAGAAGTATGCATTTCTGCGGCCCATTCTGCAGCCGCAGAACCATTATGCAGACCGCAGACTGGTTGCAGAGTGGGGAGATTTCTGAGGCATTATTTATGCCCAATTTCGCGGCCATTATGTGACCGCATAACCGTTTTGTGGGCCGTATTCTTGTCGCATATCCCGCCTTGGGATTTTTCGGAGGGAGGTTCTGCGATGCACTATGCGACCGCAAAACCATTCTGCAGTGCATTATGCGACCGCAGAACAGGTCTGTAGACCGCATAGTGACCGCATACCAAGTCAGTTTCTTTCCAACTCTGGCACCCATTTTCGCGGTCATTTTGTGGACTGCATAACCATTATGCGGTCGCATATGCGACCGCAGAACCTGTTCTGGAGCTTCATTTTGGAGGTTTTTAAACCCGATCCAATTCCGTTAAAACACACCCTATAGACCATTTTGAGCATATTTCTGATATTTTAGAGTGAGAGGGAGAGTTCTTAGAGTGAGGGAGCAATCGTTAACTATTATCCATCAATTCTTGCTCAATCATTGAGGATTAACAAAGGGAGTCTTCACCCTATAGTTAAGAATCTATGTCCTAGCTCTCAATTTCAAAATTCTACAAACATGGGGTAATTAGAAAGGCAATTATTGGGTGTGGGGGTTGTTGTCTTTGCATGCATGTGTTCCTAAGGTATGTGGGAAGATTGTGAGATACAAATGATAGAGAATGGGTTGGGAAAAGATGGAATCTTCCACAAAAAAGGGCTTAAAACATTGATGCACACCTAGTGTTTGATAATATGCTCAAATGAGCTAAAACCATGTTCATCTTCCAAATTTTGGTCGAAGTTTGTTATATTTCTAAAATATATTGAAGTTGCTAATAGTCCGAAACATCTTAGAGTTTTAAGAGGCTCAATTGAGGTATGTTAGCTAAACCCCCTTCTTCTTAGAATCGAACTCCACGGTGTTCATCTAATTGGAGTAAGCCCTTGATCATTATAGAATTGGCGATTTCTAATGTGGTTGTGTTAAAGGATGTAAGTTAAATCTTTATTCTAAATACTTCACCATGATATCTTGTTATTTGAGGATGCGTTCAAAATGTGGAATATGTGCTAGCAATGTTAAGACTTCATGTCAAGATCAAAATAAAGGTTGTTATGTCAATTGTGTGAAAAGCCTCTATGTGCTTGAGACTCCTAAATTGCTCATATGTGAATTTAACGTCTTGAATGGGAAGCCTTATTATTGTGATAATAATAATGTTGGAATGTGGAAAAAGAACTTGAATTATGAAATACGGCCTAGCGCCAAGAATAACTTTATAATTGGGGCCACTCGTGCCATTGTATTCAAAGTATGGAAAAGAAATAAGAATTGAGATGACTGATTGAATATGGGTGATGTCTCAAATGAGATGGCCTAGCCGATCGGGCCGAGATCGTACTCCGTGTAAGAACACGGTGGTATTGTGGATGAAATTGTGAAAATGGTTGATGTCTCAAATGAGATGGCCTAGCCGATCGGGCCGTGATCGGAAGCCATGCCGCACACATGATGGCATTATACTGGAAATTATAACGAAATTGTGGTAATGTCTCAAATGAGATGGCCTAGCCGATCAGGCTGAGATTGGACTTTGTGTAAGAATATAGAGGTATTTTAATGGTGGAATATCGGTACTAAAGGTCACCCAACCTAATAATATGGAAATTATCTTGTAAACGTATATGATCCTTAACTTGTTGTTTTACTATTATTTTAAGCCCTTATTGAATTCTTGATTGTTCCTCTTGTACTATTATTCATTCTATTGAGTTGGTGTTTAGCTTTACATAGTAGTGCTATTCGACGGTACTAATGTTCCTTTTGTCGGGGGCACTGCATCTTTAAATAGATGCAGGTGGTTACGTAGCAGACAACGTTGATCACAGATAGTGCTGCATCCTCTTCTCAGCGGACTCGGTGAGCCCCATTTCATTCCGGGGTTATGTATTGTACCTTTTGTTTATATTATGATCACTTTTTGAGGTATAATCGGGGCCTTGTTGCCGATACCATCCTTACTCTCTTTTGTATCTTTAGAGGCTCCGTAGACACTATGTGGGTTGTACATGGGTGTTGGAAATGTTAAACAAGTTATGTTGTGTTTGATCAGTTGTCCCCCCTGAACTATAAAAAATGTGTATTTTGAGACTTAAAGGCGCAATGACTAATGAAACGATTTAGGATTATATGAATGAGTTTCCTACTTTATAATTAATGAAATCAAGTCTTTTCTTGATCATGGGTTAATTGGGTAGAAAGTATCTAACAGGCTTGCTCGGGCGGGTTCACTCGGTTGAGCGCCGGTTGCGCTTCCCGAGGTTGGGGCGTGACAGTGTACCGCACATTGTGTGCTTCTGTGCCCTTTATTGCCTTGTGCTTAGACTGCTCCTTTTTAATTAAATTTCATCTCGGGTTCTCAACTTCTAGCCTTCGTGCAATTTTGCTCAATTTCATTAGTTTCGGGAACACAATTCAATATTTTTAAACTAAAACAAAAGTTAAAAGGCGATAATAAGTAGTCAAAATCCCCACTTATTAGTTGCCTCAAATTTAGATCCTTCTGTTTGAACAAGTGCTGGAGACTTCGATGATCCGTAAACACCTCACAAGACACACCATAGAGATAATGCCTCCAAATCTTCAAGGCATATTGAACGATGGCTGCCAACTCCAAATCATGAACATGGTAGTTCTTCTCTTGGGCTTCAACTAACGCGAAGCATAAACAATCATTTTACCTTCCTGCCTCAAGATACACCCAATACCAATACGAGAAGCATCACAATATACTGTATAAGAGCCAGAAGCTGAAGGCAAAACTATAACTGGAGTTGTGGTCAAGGCAGTTTTGAGCTTCCGTAATATCTCCCCACACTCATCCGACCACCTGAATGGAGCACCCTTTTGGGACAATTTGCTCAAAGGCGCTCCAATAGACGAGAAATCCTCCACTAAGCAATGATAATAACCGGCCAAGCCGAGAAAGCTCCGAATGTTAGTAGCTGAGGATGATCTGGTCTAACTCTAAACCGCCTCTATCTTCTTTGGATCCACCTTAATCCCCTCACTGGACACCACGTGCCCCTAGAACCCTACCGAACTAAGCCAAAACTCACACTTGGAGAACTTGGCATAATCGTTTCCTCCCTCAGTCACTGTAATAAAATCCTCAAATGCTGGCCATGCTCCTCCTAGCTATGTGAGTACACTAGGAAATCATCAATGAATACTATGACAAACGAGTCGAGATATGGCTGAAATACACTGTTCATCAGATGCATGAATGTTGCTGGGGCGTTGGTCAACCCAAAAGACATCACAAGGAACTAATAGTGACTATAACGGGTCTTGAATGCCGTCTTTAGAATATCCGAGTCCCGAATCTTCAACTGGTGATACCTAGACCTTAAATCGATCTTAGAGAACACACTTGCTCCCTGAAACTGGTCAAATAGATCATCAATGCACGGCAAAGGATACTTGTTCTTGATTGTAACTTTGTTCAACTACCTATAATCGATGCACATCGGCATAATACCATCATTTTTCTTCACAAACAGAATCGGTGCACCCCAAGGCGACACACTAGGCCTAATAAACCTCTTATCTAGAAGTTGCTGAAGCTGTTCTTTCAATTCCTTCAACTCAGCTGGTGCCATACGATACAGAGGAATAGAAATGGGTTGAGTGCCTGCCACCAAGTCAATGCTAAAATCAATATCCCTATCGGGTGGCATGCCCAACAGGTCTGCGGGAAACCATCTGAAAAGTCTCACACCACCGGAACAGAATCAATAGTAGGGGTATCAGCACTAACATCCCTCACAAAGGCCAAATATGATAGACACCCATTCCCAACCATCCGTTGGGCCTTCAAATATGAAATCACCCTACTGGGAACATAATCTAGAGAACCACTCCACTCAATCCTTGGCAACCCTGGCATCGCCAATGTCACGGTCTTAGTGTGACAATCCAGAATAGCATGACATGGAGATAACCAATCCATACCCACAATCATGTCAAAGTCGACCATACTAAGCAATAAGAGATCAACTCTAGTCTCCAATTCCCCAATAGTCACTACACAATCGATACACATGGTCCATAACAATAGTGTCGCTCACCGGCGTAGATACATGAACAGGTAAAACTAAGGGCTCACGGGGCATATCCAGATAACGAGTAAAATAGGATGACACATAGGAATAAGTAGAACCGGGTCAAATAATGTGGAAGCATCTCTGTGGCACACTGAGACAATACTTGTGATTACTGCATCTGAATCAACAACATCTGGCCTAGCAGGAATAGCATAGAATTGGGCCTGGTCGCCACCTGATCGGCCTCCCTCTATAGGGAGACCCCTAGCTACCTGATCCCCGCCCCAAGTTGGCTGGGCGGGTGGTGAAGTAACTGGTGCTGAAGTTGCGGCCTAACTCTTCTGCTGAACTGGACCTCCCATAAGGTGGGGACAATACTACTTCACATGACCCAACTCTCCACACTCAAAGCAACCCCTCTCAAAATATGGTGGCAAGTACTGAGGCGGACCCCAAGAACCGGAATAACTACCAAAAGAACCTGATGCAGATGAATCCTGAACTGAAGGTGCATGAGAAAAAATCTAAGCTGGGAGTGCACTGAGAGATGACTGACCTAGCATAGCACTGTATGATCCATGGCTAGCTGATGCGCCACGATGTACTGGATGAGCCATCTGAAAGGGCCTATAAGGATGACCCTTGTTGTGGTAGGGCTGCCCCCAGAAGGAACACCGCTGTAACTACCCGAACCACGAGGTCTCTTGGCCTCCCTGTCCTCATGCTCCTGACTACAGACCATCTCTAGCTACCGAGCAATATCAACCACCTCATTGAACCTAGCACCCGATACACTCTCCCGAGTTATAACAAAACACAATTGATAGTGAAGGCCATCAATGAACCTCATACTCTTCTCCCTCTAAGTAAGAACAAACCAAACTGTATGACAAACCAACTCTAAAAATATCATCTCATACTGGGTCAGTGACCTGCCCTCCTAACATAGTTGCTCGAACTGCCTGCACAGCTCCTCCCTGCGGGTCTGTGGCACAAACTTCTCCAAGAAGTGAACTGAGAACTCATGCCATGAAAGTGGTACAGCCAGTGGAGGAGGCACGATCACCACTAAAGGGGTTCAAAAAGAAAAAAGTTAAAAAATATTGTAGCTAGTAGGAATTGAACCTATGACCTTACAAAGGTTTTGAACCCCTTGACCACTAAGCTACACTTTTGAGCTGTGTCAAGGGGATTCAAAACATAATATATAGAGGCAAAAAATAGATTTTGCCTTATATATACAGTGTAATATTTTGGCCAAGGGGGTTCGGGTGAACCCCCTTACGCCCCATAAGTCCGCCCTTGAAGGCAGCCCTTGATAGCTGAAATTAGTAAATGAGACTCCACTAGTCTCCAGAATACTCGCCGTGCAAATAATCTGCTGGCGCCTATCCAAGAAGTTCTGGGCATCCTCTTACTCAGCCCCACTGAATGATGGAGGCCTGAGCCTCCCAAATCTCTCTAGCCTTTTCTGCTTCTCATAATCATCATGGTACCTACTTGGGCTTGAGAAACTACAACCGACTGGGCTGATAATACCCCTGGTGTCTGATGTCCCTGCATCACCTGCTCTGGAGTACGGGCGGCTGGAGTGTGAGTACCTCCCCCGACCTGAGAAATGGATGGCATGGTCTGAACCGAAATAGCCTGAGCAAGAGTAATGCAAACGGTCAATATCTGAGCCAAAGCCTGATGAAGGCCTAGAATCACAATGGGCATAGTTGTTGCCTAAGCTGGGGCAATTGGTGCATCTGCAGGTGCTGCTCTAGCTGTTGTATGAGCTGCACCTCGGCCCCTACCGTGACCCGGCCTCTCGTGGCCCTAGTTAGTGGTACTGGTGGATGTCCCTCCGGTCCGGTAGCATGTGTCCTCACCAACTGTGAGAGAATAGAATAATAGATGTTTAGTTCCCGGAATCAACAAATTTTCACGACAAGAATACAAGAAAGTGAAGTTTTCCTAAGGGTTCGGTAGCCTCTCGAAGATAAGTAAAGACGTCTCCGTACCGATCCACAAGACTCTACTAAACATGCTCATGACTTGTAAGACCTATGTAACCTAGTCTCTAATACCAACTTGTCACGACCCAAAACTCGACCCGTCGTGATGGCGCCTATCATGATACTAGGTAAGCCAAAACTCATACATACCAACACTTTCAAATTCAGAATATACTAAAACAGATTTAAATAGGTTGAAAATCTCATAAAAACCAGATGAAAACGTCATAACTCAATACAAAAGTTTCACAAAACCCGGGTGTCACTGAGTACATGAGCATCTATACAAATACAAAGTTTGATATACTGTCAAAGAAAAACAAAAAATGAATAAGTAAAACTGAGGGATAAGGGAGGAGAGTCAAGGTCTCCGAACGGCTAGAAACTCTGAGATCAACAACCACCGTGCCCGGAAACACCTGGATCTGCACACGAAGTGCAGGGTGTAGCGTGAGTACAACCAACTTAATAAGTAACAAGCCTAACCTTTGGACTGAAACTAGTGACGAGCTCGAACATGATAACCCACATACATAATTAACAGTACCGAAATTTACGGAAAATATGACAGTAATATCTCAGAAATTCATAATCTGCAGGTTTAACAATTAACAGTACCGAATTAACAGTATCAAATTAACAGTACATGAATTTAGACATGCTTCCAGGTTTCGCAATTAAACTCAGAGCGGATAAACTATGTCAAGTCTGAATGATATGAGGAATATGACATCTCTATATCTACATGCCAATATGCATATCGTATGTGATGCAGCACAATGAAAGCCTAGCGTACTCACACTCTCAGAGTACTCAACTTGACTGTCTCAATTTTCACTCATCACACTCGATCACTCAGCAATGTCATGATAGATACCAGCCCAAATGCAAATAAATCCAGGGCAGATCTAGCCCAATGCAAATAAATCAATAGCAGCTGCGCTCACTGTGGGTGTGCAGACTCCGGAGGGGCAGATCCATCCCAAGCGCTATAATAATCCAAATCCTGGCATGAATCAATAAAGCATGTTGCGGCGTGCAGCCCAATGCCATAAATATTACTCACCATAGGCCCTCGGCCTAACTCAGTTATCAATCTCTCCAGTCTCTCAGGCTCACAACACTCATGCTAAGCAGCCCAAATCTATGATAGAAGATGTGACAATATACGATAACATAGACTGAGATATGATATGTAATAATGAATGCGATTGAGTACATAACTGCAATTAAGCAAATAACTCAACAGCAAAAAATGACCACTATGGGTCCAATAGTACCAACATATAGCATAAACATGTTTTCTAGCATAAATCACAGCTCAAGTGCTCTAACACATAGAGTACAATAATAATGTTCAGATAAGATAGCTACATAGTTCCATGGAATCGACAAAATAACAATTACTACGGTGCACACCCACACGCCCGTCACCTAGTATGCATGTCACCTCAACACCAATCACATAACACGTAATTCAGGGTTTCATACCTCAGAGCCAAGTTTAGAAGTGTTACTTACCTCAAACCATGCAAATCTCTACTCCAACAAGCGCTTGCATTGCTAAACGACCTTCGAAAGCCTCCAATCTAGCCACAAACAATTCGATACAATCAACTCAAGCTATAGGAATCAATTCCATATGAAAATGCTATGTTCTTAATCAAAATTCAAAAGGTCAACTCAAAAGTCGACCCCAGGGCCCACATCTCGGAATCCAATAAAGGTTACAAAATCCGAAAGCTCATTCAACCACGAGTCCAACCATACCAAAATTACCATATTCTGACACCAAATCGTCACCCAAATCCCCAAATTTAACTCTCCAAATCCCTAGCCTCAAACTCCCAAAATTCCCCCTAAAAAACACACAAACTAGATGGAAAATTCAATGGGTAAACAATATTATTGAATAAAAATGATCACAAGTGACTTACCTCAAGAAACCCCTCGAAATCCCTCTCAAACAGCGCCTTAGCCCGAGCTTGAAATGTCCAAAAATGATTTATACCTCGGAACCCTTCAAATTTAAATAGTGCCCAGAGATCCCACTTATGCGATCCAAAAATCCACTTTTGCGGTCAAAAATCCGCTTCTGCGGAAAACACTCAACTCCCGACCTCACGCACCTGCGGTCAATCTTCCGCATCTGCAGGTGCACTTCTGCGAGATATCGACCGCTTTTGCGGACCTAGCCTTGCCTCCAATAATCCGCATCTGCGGAAACCCTGCCGCATTTGCAGGCTCGCAGATGCGGAAAATCCTTCGCACCTACGACCAATGGACAATCCCTTCAGGCCCGCAGCTTCGATCCCCTGCTTGCTTATACGAGCTCGCACCTGCAATCAAAACTCTACAGGTGCGATCGCACCAGACCCGGTGCACTTCATCAGTCTTTCAATTCCAAACTTTGATCCTTTAACCAACCGAACTCCACCCGAGGCCCCCCGGACCTAAACCAAACATACCAAAAATTCCTACAACACGATATGAACTTAGTTGAGGCCTCAAATCACATCAAAAACACGAATCACACCTCAATTCAAGCCTAATGAAAACTAGGAAATTTCAACTTCTACAATTGATGCCGAAACCTAACAAATCAAGTCCGATAGACCTTAAATTTCGCACACACGTCATAAATGACACAACTGACCTAATCCAACTCCTGAAACCAAAATCCAAGAATGGTAACCAGAGAGTCAACTCTCGGTCAAACTTCTTAATTTCCAAAACTTCTAATTTTCCAACTTTCGCCAATTCAAGCCTAAATCAACTACGGGCCTCCAAATCACTATCCGGACACTCCTAAGTGCGGAATCACCCAACGAAGCTATCCGAAACATCAAAACTCTACTCCAGAGCTATTTACACATAAGTCAACATCCGGTCAACCTTTTCAACTTAAGCTTCCAATCTTGAGACTAACTGTCTCAACTCATTTCGAAACATCCCCGGAATCGAATGGACTACCCCAAAAAGTCACATAACAATAATTTAGCATAGAATAAGTGGTAAATGGGGGAACGGGGCTACAAAACTCAAAATGACCGGCCGAGTCATTACATGTATGATGGAGCTAAGACTCGGGTTAGGATATCGCGAGGAGACTTGGAATACTTTACGATTGTGATGGGGTTGCACCAGGGATCAGCTCTTAGTCCATTTCTATTTTCCTTGGTGATGGATGTATTGATAAGGTGCATTCAAGGTGAGGTGCCATGGTGTATGTTATTTGCTGATGACATAGTCTTAATTGATGAGACACGAGGTGCTGTTAATGATAGGTTGGAGGTTTAGAGGCAGACCCTAGAGTCTAAAGGTTTCAAGTTGAGTAGGACCAAGATAGAATACTTGGAGTGCAAGTTCACCAACAGTACCTAGGAAGAGTATATGGAGGTGAGGCTTGATACGTAAGTCATCGCCAAGAAAGGTAGTTTTAACTACCTTGGATCTATAATACAAAGTAACGGGGAGATTGATGAAGATGTCACACATTGTATCAGAGCAGGATGGTTGAAGTAAAGGCTAGCTTCTGGTATCTTGTGTGATAATAATGTGCCACTGAGACATAAAGGTAAGTTCTACAAGGTTGTAGTTATACCGACTATGTTGTATGGAGCATAGTGTTGGCCGTCAAGAACTCTCATACCCAGAAGCTAAAAGTAGCTAAGATGAGGATGTTAAGGTGGATGTGTGGGCATACACGGTTGGATAAGATTAGGAATATTCGAGAAAAGGTGGGAGTGACCCTTGTGGAGGATAAGATGCGGGAGGCAAAGTTGAGATAGTTCGGGCATGTTAAGAGAAGAAGTATAGAGCCCCAGTTAGAAGGTGCGAGAGGTTAGCCTCGGTGGGTAGTAGGAGGGGTAGAGGTAGGCCTAAGAAGTCTTGGAAAGAGGTTATTAGGCGGGACATGGTGCAGCTGGAGCTGACTAAAGACATGGCCTTAGACAGGAGGGTGTGGAGGTCAATGATTTGGGTAGAAGGTCCGTAGGTAGTCGAGCGTTTCTCTTTGTCTTACCCAGTTCGCTAGCATTAGTATTAGTATGATATATTTTTATTCATAGATTGCTATTACTATCTAGAGTTTAACTGCATTCTTAGATTCGATCTTATTTTATATTGTTGTTATTCCTACTTGTTGCAATTACCTTTTCTTTTTCACCCGTTCTCTAGTCGAGGGTCTATTGGAAAGAGCCTCTATGCTCTTCCATGGGTAGGGGTAAGACCGCGTACATCTTACCTGACACAAACCATTTTCTCCTATAGGCCGTGATTACGCCCAACGATGCCGCTAGGCAAGCCAACGGTGAATTAACTACGTGATTACTCTTTTAATAGGTTTCAAAGTAATTAAATTTCATTTATTAAGAGATTTAAGAAGTAGAAAGTTTAATAAATAAAACGAAAGTAACTGAGTGCAATCATAGATATATAAATACTACAAAACCGTAAAGTCTACTAGAGTGTGTGCCAAGACCTGGTGTTACAAGTGAATGAGCATTAGTAGAATATACAAAACTCTAACTATTGTCTGAAATAACATAGACAGAAAATAAGTACAAAAGAAAGGCTCTAGGTGTTGCAGAACGGCTCAGGAAGCAGCTCAACTGGGCCTCAGGGTATCGGGGATGCACGCCGGTATGACCGCCAGATGCACCTCCCTCAGATCCTGCACTATTAGTGCAAAAATGTAATGTGAGTACATAAACAACATGTATCCAGTAAGTATCAAGTCTAACCTCGAAGAAATAGTGACGAGGGGTCGACATCGACACTTACTATGGGCTAACAGTAAAGAAATACAGAATTCTAAATAAGCATAGGTTATATAAATAATAATAATAACTCAATAACAAGATGGTAAGTCCTAAATAGATTTCCGTCTTATAAAATTTTAGCCTCTCAAGCCGGAAAAAGATATCAAATATATAATTACACTTCGAGTGTTATCACGCACGATTATGCCGAGGTCGTACGACCCGATCCAGAATAATGTGTACACTACCGAGGGTCGAGTGGCACGAACCATAGATGCATCTATCTACTGCCGAGGCATTCGATCCGCTCCACAAGAAGAGAGGATACTTTATAAGCAACCGGTTTAAGAGCTAATACAAAGCTAATGTTCAACGAAACACAATTCTTATTATCAGTCGGGTAACCCGCCAAACTGAAATAAGTGAAATTCGGTCTTTTACAATTCCTTTATCAAGTTTCAATATAATTTAGGCACTTTAATTTACAAGTATGGTACAAATATTACAAGTATTTCATGATTCGGGTCCTACACTATCCCGACATAAGCATAATTACTAGCTACGCACGGACTCTTGTCACCTCGTGCGTATGTAGCCCCAAAAATTAGAAGCAAATAGCAATTTAAATCACCTATGGGGTAAATTTCCTCTTACAAGGTTAGGAAAGAGACTTACCTTGTCTCAAAGCTCGCTTTCCGTCCTTAAATTCACCCTAAAGCCTCAACTCGGTGCCAAACGACTCTAAACTAGTTAAATGTTATATAAATTAATCAATATACGCTCAAAAGTTAATGATTTAGCTATTAGAGTAATTACCCAACCCAAATTGGAAGCTTCCACGGGCTCGGATTCCAGAAACTATTGAAGAAAATCATTACCCATAGCCTTACGAACTCAAATATATAATTTTCCCTCAATCCCGTAACCATTTTTGTAGGTAAATCCCATTTTTATCAAAACCTAGGTCTTTCATCTAAACCCATAATTTTCACAAATTTACATATTAAAATCTACCCATAATCTATGTATTTAACTCACATTGGATAGAAATTACTTACCTCAAAATTGCCAGGTGAAAACCCCTCTCAATAAGCTCCAAAATCGCCCAAGAAGTAAGAAGAATGGGTTAGAAATGTCTTAAGCCCCGTAATAAATGAATGCTTCTGCCTCCAGGACTTCCGCCTCTGCGGCTCCATGGCCGCATCTTCATACAAAGCCTCGCAGATGCGGACCATGCCCAAGTCAGCCCCTTCCGCTTCTGCGTGCGGAGTCTCGCATATATATATATGCGAGCCCGCTTCTGTGGCACGTGAATCGCACCTGCGCTCCTGGCCCCTTCTGCGATTTCCTCCCCGCATCTACGCCTTCGCAGATGTGGCCAAGAACCCTGCTTTTGCGACCACTGGGCAGCCCACATTGGACCTCTTCTGCGGCTGCTGGCTCGCTTCTTCGAGTTCGCACCTGCGGCTGGCCCTCCGCAGGTGCGATTGCACCAGAAGTTGGATGCTTTAGCTGTTCACCCAATGCTAAACGGCCTCCTCACATCGTTCGAATAGCATCCGGGGCCCCGTCCAAGCATACCCACAAGTTTGTAAACATAAAACAGACTCGTTCGCACCCTTGGAACGAGGAAAAAAATATTAAAACTAAGAATTGCAACCCAAAACCAATGGAAATCAACTTATGAACTTCAAATTCCTCCAACTTACTCCGAACGCGTCGATTCATACTTAAACTACTCGGAAGGGCACCAAATTTTGTGTGCAAGTCTTAAATCACCATACGGAACTATTCCCAGGCTCGAAATCACAAATGGACCTCGATAACACCAAAACCTACTCCAAACCAAATTCAAAGAATTTTTAAACCTTCAATAAGCCAACTTTCAACATTAAGCGCCGAAACGCTCTCGGATAATCCAAAACCCTATCCGAACATATGCCCAAGCCCAAAATCGTCATACAAATTTATTGGAACCGTTAAATCCCGATTTCGAGGTCGTTTACTCAAAATGTTGACCGAAGTCAAACTTAGCCCCTTTAAAGACACACTAAGGATCCAAGTGTTCCGATTTCAACCCGAACCCTTCCAAATCCCGATCTAACCATCCCCGCAAGTCATAAAATAGTAAAAGCACATACGAGGAGTCTTATTTAGGGGAATGGGGATCTAGAAAGCAAAACGATCGGTCGGGTCATTACATTACTCTCCCCAAACTCTACTTGTGGGAAACTACTGGGTTTGTTGTTGTTGTAGTAGTAGTAGTATTGATGAGTATATTAAGATGGCTTCTCCTACATGTGAATATCAAAAGTAATAGAGAGACTTAAACAACTCACATTGGTAGGTAATGTAGGGAGGTTCTCTAAAATGACAATATATGAAGATGCATTAGAAGACTAAAAATAGTGATTGTATTTGGTAAATGTAACTTGTGGAACAATCTTCTTAATTAATTAGGTCAAGATAAATTCAGACATTGAATCCACATGTACATGTTGGTAATACTAGAGTTAATGTGGCAAGTGATCAATTATTGATACGTATAAAGGGAAGAAGGATAACACTTAGGAACAACATTGAGAAAGGATTTAAATAAAGTCAAAATCAGTAAATAGAAATTTTGCTTTCTTGGATTACTGTGGTTAGGAGATATTAATGTCGTCACTCATAATCATATATAGCTTTTTGTACATACCTTTTTATACAGATCAGATCAACTTGCAATAATTGAGTGAACAAGAGATGAAAAATATAGAGCTTTATAAAGTCATTATTGCACGGAGAAACTACTAGAGTTAAGAGACACGAGAGAACCCAATTAAGTTTCACATACCATATCAGTTTTTCAGAAAGAAGGAATTTGTTGGAGTTATTATTTCAAAAGAATTAAAAAAAGTTTACTTATTTGTTTCCTCGTTTAATTTGGACGAATAACATACCCTATCAATATAAGTTCAGATTAATAATTGAAACATGTTACGAACTTCCAAGGAATTTTCTTCGCCGAAAAGTTGAGAGCGGTTGTGAAAACTCGTTGGTGTAAAGTTCAAAAGTTCAAATTCTATTAAGAAAACTTTGCTTCAAGTTAGAATTAACTTGGAAGGATTAGTGTAGTACCTGGGACAATTTCATAATATTTAGAGCAGGGAAGGGTTTATGTGGAGGGGTGAGGGTACATGCATTCATGCCTCCTCCCTAGACTATGTATAAAGTACTAATATTTTCAGTTATGTGGTTAAATATATATGTGGCCACCCATGCTCAAGTGATTGGTTCGGTGCACCGGTGACAAAGTGCCCTTCTTGTCTCCTTTATATACCAATTTTGGGATTGGATCCCCGTACAATTCTTTTTGATTAATTCCCTTTATAATAAATTAATAAATAAATAAATTCCCAATTCCCCGTGCCTTTTTCAATTAACAACATATCCATATGCCCTTTCCTTCTTTTCAATTAACAAATAAACACGTTTTCTTATCTTTTTTAAAAAAACAAATTCCCTTTTACCTACGTCATTTTTATTTTTTTCTCTTAATCATTCTTTTGAGTACAAAATCTTTGAAATTCCTAAAAATAAAGTACTCATGACCCCTTTATCTCGGCTCTCGGTGGATTCAAAGTAGCAAAACCCTGCTCAATATTAAGCTCCACTTTTAAAAACTTTTTTTGAATGATATAGAGCTTGAGATATTTAAAACTGTAAGTAATGATACTATTATTGGTTGTTTTCAAAGTATCTAAACTCGTCGAGTACTGAATGATATTTTTTACGAATATAGTATTAATATAGTTTGCTTGTCAACTTACCGTCACCATAAAATTTTATATAATGGAACCAAACATCTATATTAAAGATAATAGTGCACCCATGATATTAAAATTGTATTAAACACTAATAAAATTGTATTGTGAAACTGAATAAAAATATTTATACAATGATTTGTAAGTACATATAAGTATGTGGAAAGGTCGCCCAAGTCATCGCTGGAACGATAGGTCTGTTGCTTCCGCTGTGGTCAAGACAATGAAATGCTTAAGAATTTGATCCCGTCGTTAGAGTGATGAGTTCTGTTGCTCTAGCCATAAAACAAAACCGAATGCTTCAGTTTTTTTACTACTCTGTCACTACAGCCACCAGCCTGTTCTATAAATAGAACCTTTTGGATGGGAGTTTTATTTTCCCATATATTTGGCTAAGTCTTTGGAGAGGTATGGAATGACCTAGGATTTTTATCCACCAACCAAGATGAGTTTTTATTTATATTTTGTGTTAATTAGAGTTAATTAACACTAGTATTAATAAGATTCAACCATAAAAATTGTTAGATTCTTTTAAATTTTCCAGGAAGACAAAAATAGAGATTTTCAAGATTTGTCTTCAAGACGTAATTCCACTACTCGATCTTCATATATTACGTATAAACTAGTATATATACCCGCTCGCATACATACCCGCTCGTTGCGCAGATCATTTTAATATAAAAAGAATAGAGAGAATTAATAAAAGTAGATGTATATTGCATACTAAATTTTGCGATCACATTCAAAAGAAGTAAACCAAAAAATAAATAAATAAAATTTATCGAGTTTTCTCTATAAAATTATTACTTGAGAAGAAGAACAATGTAACGATCCGGCCGGTCGTTTTGAGTGTATTAACTCTGATCCCCTATTTTCTGCTTTCCTCGTGTCCGTTCCTGCTTATGTGACTTGCCGGAAAGTTTTATTTTTGGTTTCAGAGTGTTTTGGGATACTTAGTCCCTAAAACGAAAGTTTAAGTCTTAGGATTTTTGACCGTAGTCGGAACTGTGTGAAGACGACTCCGAAATGGAGTTCTGTCAGGTTAGTTAGCTCCGTTGGGTGATTTTGGACTTAGGAGCGTGTCCGGAATATGATTTGGAGGTCCGTAGTAGAATTAAGCTTGAATTGGCGAAAGTTAGAATTTTGGTGAATTTGGCCGGCAGTGAAAATTTTGATATCGGGGTCGGATTTGGTTTCTGGGAATTGGAGTAGGTTTGTGACGTCATTTAGGACTTGTGTGCAAAATTTGAGGTCAATCGGATATGGTTTGATATGTTTCAACGTCGTTTGTGGAATTTGGAAGTTTAGAAGTTCTTTAGGCTTGAATCCGGGTGTAATCTATATTTTGATGTTGTTTTGGGTGATTTGAAGGTTCGACTAAGTTCGCATTGGGTTATATGACTAGTTGGTATGTTTGGTTGAAGTCCCGGGGGCCTCAGTCTGATTTCGGGTTGTTAACGGACTTGATTTTGAGTTGATGAAGCAGCTGAAGTGCTGCTGCTACTGGTGTGACCACACCTGCGGAGTGGGCACCGCAGAAGCGGGGAAGGAACTGCAAAAGCGGCCAAGGATGAGTTGAGCAGAGGTAGCAGGTGCGAAGATTTTTCCGCACATGCGATGGCCGCAAAAGCGGGCAGGTGGGCGCAGGAGTGAGATCAAGCCGCAGGTGCGATGGGTTTCCCGCAACTGCAATAGGCGCAGATACGGTCCTTTGATCGCAGAAGCGAAGGTAGCGGGTAAGTGACTTCCGCAGGAGCGAGAATGTTTCCGCAGAAGTGGCATCGCAGGTGCGACAGTAGGTCCGCAGATGCGGAAGAACTGGGTAGAAAAATAGGATTTCGAGGGTTTGATTCCCATTTCGACTTTGGGACTTTGAGAGCTCGGTGTGAGGCGACATTTTGAGGTTTCTTCAAGAAGATTGCTGGGGTAAGTAATTCTAACTTGGATTGGACTATATTTCATGAATCTATTGCTATTTTCATCATCTAATTAGGGATTTGAGTTGTAGTTTTGGGAAAAAATGATAGAAACTTCATAGGCTAAAATTTTGAGTTTTGAAAGGTGATTTGAGGTTGGATTCGAGTAATTCTTGTATGGTTGGACTCGTAAGTAGATGAATGTTCACATTTTGTGACTTTTGTCGAATTTCGAGACGTGGGCTCGGGGGCCGGTTTGAGCCTATTTAAGATTTTGGCTTATAATTTCGTGATTTTCTTGTGGAATTGATTCTTTAGGCCTATATTAATTATATCGTACTGCTTGTGGCTAGATTCGGGGAGTTTGGAGATTGATTCGAGGGGCAAAGGCATTGCGAAGTAGGAATTTTGCACGGTTTGAGGTAAGTAACATTTTTAAATCTGGTCTTGAGGGTAATAAAATCCCGTATTTTGGTATGATGTGATTATTTTGGAGGTGATGCACATGCTAGGTGACGGGCATGTGGGCGTGCACTGTGGGGGATTGGGACTTGGTCCGTCCCGTGAGACTGTAAAGTCGAATAGCTTATTGTTAATTACATGTTCCCTATGTCTTCTAGAATTTGACTGCCATTCATGTTAGAAGCCATGCTTAAGCCATATGTTATCACTGTTGGGACCCGCAGTGGTCGAGTACTTGTTGATAAACTACTATTTGCTGTCTTGAACTCAGTCACAGTGCTACTTGCGAGTCATATCTCCGTTTCTTTTTGTATTTCTTGTTGACACTTGTTACTAACTCTTTTGGCTGATTTGTATGATTTCTGAAAGCCCGAGAGGGCAGGAGAGGTTAGTGACTGAGATAGAGCCTGAGTGCCGAGCTGTGAGCTATGTGAGGGTATATGGATCGGGTTGCATGTCGCAACGAGCCTTATGGCTACTTATGGACTGTGGATCGGGTTACACTCCGCAACTAGCCTTATGACTACTTATATGATTGGGTTGGGCTGCATGTCTGTCACGACCCAAATTCTCCCTCCGTGAATCGTCGTGACGGCACCTTGTCGCTACGACTAGGTAAGCCTAACATTTGCGGAAATGAAATGAAAACAAAACATGAAAATTAACAACTAACAATAACAGATATTTTAATAAGCAATTAAGATGCCGCTCGACATAAACAATAATCAACTCTCGAAATATATATGACACTCCCAAGATCCGGAACACCGTAAGTCACAAGCTTCTACGAAGTTCTAACTGTTCTATACATCAGTGTCTATAGAAATAAGAGAAGGATCAACATAGGGGATAGAGGGGGACTCTAGGGATCTGCGGGCGCGGGCAGATGTACCTTGAAGTTCTCCGAAAACAACAACGACTGCAACTAAGGACGAGGCTCGTAAAAGGAACCTAGATCTGCACACAAAAAATATGTGCAGGAAAGGGCGTGAGTACACCACTGCGGTACCCAGTAAGTGCCACCTAACCTCGGCCTAGTAGTGACGAAGTCAGGTCAAGGCCCCACTGGTATATAATAAATAAGCAGGAGAGTATAACAATATAATAAGAGATTGAAATTTAAATAAGGAGAATATAGCAAAGTAGCAACGGAGAACACAGGGATAACAACAGGCGATCTCTCGAGATACCGTCTCGTAGTCCCAAAAAAAGTGCAAGGAGATCTCCCGAGGTACCGCCTCGTAGTCTCAAAAGTAAATATGCAGGGAGAACTCCCGAGGAACCGCCTCGTAGTCTCTAAAGTAAATATGCAGGGAGAACTCCCGAGGAACCGCCTCGTAGTCTCAAAACTAAATGTGCAGGGAGATCTCTCGAGGAACTGCCTCGTAGTATCAAAAGTAAATATGTAGGGGGGATCTCCCCGGATACCGTCCCGTAGTCCCAAAGTAAATACGCAGATCAAACAAACGAATATAACAGTTACATCAAGAAACCTATAATTTAGACTAAGTACAAGTCAAGAAAGAAGCGGGATTTACTAAATATGCTGCAAAGAGTTCAAATAGGCAATTAGGACATGTAGACATGTTATTCTAGGCTAACGGGATAACTACACATGCCAGTATACTCAGATAAGATGAAAACAAGCTATTACTCGGTAAAAATAAGGTTTTTCCACAAATAGCTCGCGTACGCACTCGTCACCTCGCGTACACGATGCTCACATATCATAACAACACCAAATCCTAAGGGTATTTCCCCAACACAAGGTTAGGCAAGCCACTTACCTCAAACCAAGCTCAATCAATCGTTAACAATGCCTTTTCCACGAATATCCAGCTCCGAATGGCCCAAATCTAGCCAAAATCAATTACATACCATAAATACAACTATAAGAAATTAATCTAATTAATGAAATCAAATCTAAAGCAAGAAATTAGAATATCGCCCCAAAAGGTCTCCCCGTGCCTACATCTCGGAATCGGGTTAAAGTCACAAAATATGAACACTCATTCACTCATGAGTTTACTAGCAACAAAACGTTCCAAATCCGATGTCAAAATCTCAATCAAAACCCAAAATCTTAGTTGAAGAACTTCTTCCCATTTTCCCCAAATTTCTCAACCAAATTTCTTAATTAGATGATGAAATCAACCATAGATTAGTGGAATATAACCATAAAGGAGTTAAGAATCGTTACCCACAAGCTTCCTCTGAAAATTCCTCAAACTTTCACCTTAATCCGAGATCTCAACGTCCCAAAAATTGAAATGAGATAAAACCCTCGATATTGTCCTTTTTTCTGCCAGTAAACCCGCTTCAGCGAGCCTTCAACCGCACCTGAGGAAATACCATCGCATGTGCGAAAAATCACGAAAGGGGCTGGGACCCCATCTACGGTAATGGGGCCGCACCTGCGTGTGCGCGCCTGCGGAGCACTGTCCGCTTCTGCGGTCATTCACCGCGCCTGCAATCACTCTATCGCATCTGCGGGCATCGCAGATGCAGAATTCACCTCGCACCTGCGACCCCTGGAACTCCTCCATTTTTCCGCTTCTGCCCTTGACCTTCGCACGTGCGATCCCGCACTTGCGGTCACCCCGCCGTAGGTGCAAAAACACCACATGCCTGAAGACTTCAGAAATAATACAAACCCAACTTTTGATCCGTTAAGCACCCAAAACTCACCCGAGGCCCACGGGACCTCAACCAAACATAACAACCAATCCCAAAACATCATACGAACATATTCGAGCACTCAAACCACATCAAACAACGCTAAATTCACGAATCATCCCCCGATTCAAACTTAAAGAACTTGAAACTTCCAATTCCGACAACCGATGCCGAAACCAACCAAACCCTGTCCGATTGACTCCAAATTTTGCACACATGTCATATTCAACCCTACGGACCTACTCAAATTTCCGGAATTGGGACCGACCCCGATATCAGAAAGTCCACTACCGGTCAAAATCTCCAAAACTTTGACTTTCTCCATTTCAAGCCTAAATGAGCTACATACCTCCAAAACACTATCTGGACATGCCCATAAGTCCAAAATCACCTAACGGAACCGACAGAACTCCATTCCAGAGTCGCCTTCACACAGTTTCGACTGTGGTCCAAATCCTAAGGCTTAAACCTCTATTTAGGGACTAAGTATCCCAAAACACTCCAAAAACCAAAACGAACCTTCCCGGCAAGACACAATAGCAGAAATAGGTATGAGAGAAACAGTTAATAAGGGATCAGGGCTATAACTCTCGAAACGACCGACCGGGTCATTACAACGTCGCAACGATATAGCGCTTGGGCTGAAAGGAGCCCTCAAACCACATCAAACAATGCTAAATTCACGAATCATCCCCCGATTCAAACTTAAAGAACTTGAAACTTCCAATTCCGACAACTGATGCCGAAACCAACCAAACCACGTCCGATTGACTCCAAATTTTGCACACATGTCATATTCAACCCTACGAACCTATTCCAATTCCGGAATTGGGACCGACCCCGATATCAAAACGTCCACTACCGGTCAAAATCTCCAAAACTTTGACTTTCGCCATTTCAAGTCTAAATGAGCTACAGACCTCCAAAACACTATCCGGACATGCCCATAAGTCCAAAATCACCTTACGGAGCTAACGGAACTCCTTTCCAGAGTCGGCTTCACATAGTTCCGACTGCGGTCCAAATCCTAAGGCTTAAACCTCCATTTAGGGACTAAGTATCCCAAAACACTCCAAAAACCAAAACGAACCCTCATGGTAAGCCACAATAGAAGAAATAGGTATGGGAGAAGCAGTTAATAGGGGATCGGGGATATAACTCTCAAAACGATCGGCCGGGTCATTACAACGTCGCAACGATATAGCGCTTGGGCTGAAAGGAGCCTTCAAACCACAGCAAACAACGCTAAATTCACGAATCATCCCCCGATTCAAACTTAAAGAACTTGAAACTTCCAATTCCGACAACCGATGCTGAGACCAACCAAACCACGTCCGATTGACTCCAAATTTTGCACACATGTCATATTCAACCCTACGGACCTACTCCAACTTTTGGAATTGGGACCGACCCCGATAACAAAAAGTCCACTACCGGTCAAAATCTCCAAAACTTTGACTTTCGCCATTACAAGCCTAAATGAGATACAGACCTCCAAAACACTATCTGGACATGCCCATAAGTCCAAAATCAACTTACGGAGCTAACAGAACTCCATTCCAGAGTCGGCTTTACATAGTTCCGACTGTGGTCCAAATCCTAAGGCTTAAACCTCTATTTAGGGACTAAGTATCCTAAAACACTCCAAAAACCAAAACGAACCCTCCCGGCAAGACACAATAGCAAAAATAGGTATGAGAGAAACAGTTAATAAGGGATCGGGGCCATAACTCTCGAAACGACCGACCGGGTCATTACAACGTCGCAACGATATAGCGCTTGGGCTGAAAGGAGCCCTCAAACCACATCAAACAATGCTAAATTCACGAATCATCCCCCGATTCAAACTTAAAGAACTTGAAACTTCCAATTCCGACAACTGATGCCGAAACCAACCAAACCACGTCCGATTGACTCCAAATTTTGCACACATGTCATATTCAACCCTACGGACCTATTCCAACTTCCGGAATTGGGACCGACCCCGATATCAAAACGTCCACTACCGGTCAAAATCTCCAAAACTTTGACTTTCGCCATTTCAAGTCTAAATGAGCTACAGACCTCCAAAACACTATCCGGACATGCCTATAAGTCCAATATCACCTTACGGAGCTAACGGAACTCCTTTCCAGAGTCGGCTTCACATAGTTCCGACTGCGGTCCAAATCCTAAGGCTTAAACCTCCATTTAGGGACTAAGTATCCCAAAACACTCCAAAAACCAAAACGAACCCTCATGGTAAGCCACAATAGAAGAAATAGGTATGGGAGAAGCAGTTAATAGGGGATCGGGGATATAACTCTCAAAACGATCGGCCGGGTCATTACAACGTCGCAACGATATAGTGCTTGGGCTGAAAGGAGCCCTCAAACCACATCAAACAACGCTAAATTCACGAATCATCCCCCGATTCAAACTTAAAGAACTTGAAACTTCCAATTCCGACAACCGATGCTGAAACCAACCAAACCACGTCCGATTGACTCCAAATTTTGCACACATGTCATATTCAACCCTACGGACCTACTCCAACTTTTGGAATTGGGACCGACCCCGATAACAAAAAGTCCACTACCGGTCAAAATCTCCAAAACTTTGACTTTCGCCATTACAAGCCTAAATGAGATACAGACCTCCAAAACACTATCTGGACATGCCCATAAGTCCAAAATCACCTTACGGAGCTAACAGAACTCCATTCCAGAGTCGGCTTTACATAGTTCCGACTGCGGTCCAAATCCTAAGGCTTAAACCTCCATTTAGGGACTAAATATCCCAAAACACTCCAAAAACCAAAACGAACCCTCCTGGTAAGCCACAATAGCAGAAATAGGTATGGGAGAAGCAGTTAATAGGGGATCGGGGATATAACTCTCGAAATGACCGGCCGGGTCATTACAACATCGCAACGATATAGAGCTTGGGCTGAAAGGAGCCCTCAAACCACATCAAACAACGCTAAATTCACGAATCATCCCCCGATTCAAACTTAAAGAACTTGAAACTTCCAATTCCGACAACCGATGCTGAAACCAACCAAACCACGTCCGATTGACTCCAAATTTTGCACACATGTCATATTCAACCCTACGGACCTACTCCAACTTTTGGAATTGGGACCGACCCCGATAACAAAAAGTCCACTACCGGTCAAAATCTCTAAAACTTAGACTTTCGCCATTACAAGCCGAAATGAGATACAGACCTCCAAAACACTATCTCGACATGCCCATAAGTCCAAAATCACCTTACGGAGCTAACAGAACTCCATTCCAGAGTCGGCTTTACATAGTTCCGACTGCGGTCCAAATCCTAAGGCTTAAACCTTCATTTAGGGACTAAATATCCCAAAACACTCCAAAAACCAAAACGAACCCTCCTGGTAAGCCACAATAGCAGAAATAGGTATGGGAGAAGCAGTTAATAGGGGATCGGGGATATAACTCTCGAAATGACCGGCCGGGTCATTACAACATCGCAACGATATAGCGCTTGGGCTGAAAGGAGCCCTCAAACAACATCAAACAACGCTAAATTCACGAATCATCCCCCGATTCAAACTTAAAGAACTTGAAACTTCCAATTCCGATAACCGATGCCGAAACCAACCAAACCACGTCCGATTGACTCCAAATTTTGCACACATGTCATATTCAACCCTACGGACCTACTCCAACTTTCGGAATTGGGACCGACCCTGATAACAAAAAGTCCACTATCGGTCAAAATCTCCAAAACCTTAACTTTCGCCATTTCAAGCCTAAATGAGCTACAGACCTCCAAAACACTATCCGGACATGCCCATAAGTCCAAAATCACCTTACGGAGTTAACGGAACTCCATTCCACAGTCGGCTTCACATAGTTTCGACTGCGGTCCAAATCCTAAGGCTTAAACCTCCATTTAGGGACTAAGTATCCCAAAACACTCCAAAAACCAAAACCAACCCTCCTGGTAAGCCACAATAGCAGAAATTGGTATGGGAGAAGCAGTTAATAGGGGATCGGGGATATAACTCTCGAAACGACCGGCTAGGTCATTACAACGTCGTAACGATATAGCGCTTGGGCGGAAAGGATCCCTCAAACAACATCAAACAATGCTAAATTCACGAATCATCCCCCGATTCAAACTTAAAGAACTTGAAACTTCCAATTCTGACAACCGATGCCGAAACCAACCAAACCATGTCCGATTGACCCCAAATTTTACACACATGTCATATTCAACCTTACGAACCTACTCAAACTTCCGGAATTGGGACCGACCCCGATATCAAAAAGTCCACTACCGGTCAAAATCTCCAAAACTTTGACTTTCTCCATTTCAAGCCTAAATGAGCTACATACCTGCAAAACACAATCCGGACATGCCCATAAGTCCAAAATCACCTAACGGAACCGACAGAACTCCATTCCAGAGTCGCCTTCACACAGTTTCGACTGTGGTCCAAATCCTAAGGCTTAAACCTCTATTTAGGGACTAAGTATCCCAAAACACTCCAAAAACCAAAATGAACCCTCCTGGCAAGACACAATAGCAGAAATAGGTATGAGAGAAGCAGATAATAAGGGATCGGGGCTATAACTCTCGAAACGACCGGCCGGGTCATTACAACGTCGTAACGATATAGCGCTTGGGCGGAAAGGATCCCTCAAACAACATCAAACAACGCTAAATTCACGAATCATCCCCCGATTCAAACTTAAAGAACTTGAAACTTCCAATTCCGACAACCGATGCCGAAACCAACCAAACCACGTCCGATTGACTCCAAATTTTGCACACATGTCATATTCAACCCTACGGACCTACTCCAACTTTCGGAATTGGGACCGACCCCGATATCAAAAAGTCCACTATCGGTCAAAATCTCCAAAACATTGACTTTCGCCATTTCAAATCTAAATGAGCTACAGACCTCCAAAACACTATCCGGACATGCCCATAAGTCCAAAATCACCTAACGGAACCGACAGAACTCCATTCCAGAGTCGCCTTCACACAGTTTCGACTGTGGTCCAAATCCTAAGGCTTAAACCTCTATTTAGGGACTAAGTATCCCAAAACACTCCAAAAACCAAAACGAACCCTCCCGGCAAGACACAATAGCAGAAATAGGTAAGGGAGAAGCAGTGAATAGGGGATCGGGGATATAACTCTCGAAACGACCGGCCGGGTCATTACAACGTCGCAACGATATAGCGCTTGGGCTTAAAGGAGCCCTCAAACCATATCAAATAATGCTAAATTCACGAATCATCCCCCGATTCAAACTTAAAGAACTTGAAACTTCCAATTCCGACAACCGATGCCGAAACCAACCAAACCATGTCCGATTGACTCTAAATTTTGCACACATGTCATATTCAACCCTACGGACCTACTCCAACTTTCGGAATTGGGACCGACCCCGATAACAAAAAGTCCACTATCGGTCAAAATCTCCAAAACCTTAACTTTCGTCATTTCAAGCCTAAATGAGCTACAGACCTCCAAAACACTATCCGGACATGCCCATAAGTCCAAAATCACCTTACGGAGTTAACAGAACTCCATTCCACAGTCGGCTTCACATAGTTCCGATTGCGGTCCAAATCCTAAGGCTTAAACCTCCATTTAGGGACTAAGTATCCCAAAACACTCCAAAAACCAAAACCAACCCGCCTGGTAAGCCACAGTAGCAGAAATTGGTATGGGAGAAGCAGTTAATAGGGGATCGGGGATATAGCTCTCGAAACGACCGGCCAGGTCATTACAACGTCGTAACGATATAGCGCTTGGGTTGAAAGGAGCCTTCAAACAACATCAAACAAAGCTAAATTCACGAATCATCCCCCGATTCAAACTTAAAGAACTTGAAACTTCCAATTCCGACAACCGATGCCGAAACCAACCAAACCACGTCCGATTGACTCCAAATTTTGCACACATGTCATATTCAACCCTACGGACCTACTCAAACTTCCGGAATTGGGACCGACCCTGATATCAAAAAGTTCACTACCGGTCAAAATCTCCAAAACTGACTTTCTCCATTTCAAGCCTAAATGAGCTACATACCTCCAAAACACTATCCGGACATGCCCATAAGTCCAAAATCACCTAACGGAACCGACGGAACTCCATTCCAGAGTCGCCTTCACACAGTTTCGACTGTGGTCCAAATCCTAAGGCTTAAACCTCTATTTAGGGACTAAGTATCCCAAAACACTCGAAAAACCAAAACGAACCCTCCCGGCAAGACACAATAGCAGAAATAGGTATGAGAGAAGCAGTTAATAAGGGATTGGGGCTATAACTCTCGAAACGACTGTCCGGGTCATTACAACATCACAACGATATAGCACTTGGGCTGAAAGGAGCCCTCAAAACACATCAAACAATGCAAAATTCACGAATCATCTCCCGATTCAAACTTAAAGAACTTAAAACTTCCAATTCCGACAACCGATGCCAAAACCAACCAAACCACGTCCGATTGACTCCAAATTTTGCACACATGTCATATTCAATCCTACGGACCTACTCCAACTTCCGGAATTGGGACCGACCCCGATATCAAAAAGTCCACTACCGGTCAAAATCTCCAAAACTTTGACTTTCGCCATTTCAAGCCTAAATGAGCTACAGACCTCCAAAATACTATGCGGACATGCCCATAAGTCCAAAATCACCATACGGAGCTAACGAAACTCCATTCCAGTGTCGGCTTCACATAGTTCCGACTGCGGTCCAAATCCTAAGGCTTAAACCTCCATTTAGGGACTAAGTATCCCAAAACACTCCAAAAACCAAAACAAACCCTCCTGGTAAGCCACAATAATAGAAATAGGTAAGGGAGAAGCAGTTAATAGGGGATCGGGGATATAACTCTCAAAACGACCGGCCGGGTCATTACAACGTCGCAACGATATAGCGCTTGGGCTGAAAGGAGCCCTCAAACAACATCAAACAACGCTAAATTCACGAATCATCCCCCGATTCAAACATAAAGAACTTGAAACTTCCAATTCCGACAACCGATGCCGAAACCAACCAAACCATGTCCGATTGACCCCAAATTTTACACACATGTCATATTCAACCTTACGAATCTACTCAAACTTCCGGAATTGGGACCGACCCCGATATCAAAAAGTCCACTACCGGTCAAAATCTCCAAAACTTTGACTTTCTCCATTTCAAGCCTAAATGATCTACATACCTCCAAAACACTATCCGGACATGCCCATAAGTCCAAAATCACCTAACGGAACCGACAGAACTCCATTCCAGAGTCGGCTTCACACAGTTTCGACTGTGGTCCAAATCCTAAGGCTTAAACCTCTATTTAGGGACTAAGTATCCCAAAACACTCCAAAAACCAAAACGAACCCTCCCGGCAAGACACAATAGCAGAAATAGGTATGAGAGAAGCAGTTAATAGGGGATCAGGGCTATAACTCTCGTAACGACCGGCCGAGTCATTACAACGTCTCAACGATATAGCGCTTGGGCTGAAAGGAGCCCTCAAACCACATCAAACAATGCTAAATTCACGAATCATCCCCCGATTCAAACTTAAAGAACTTGATACTTCCAATTCCGACAACCGATGCCGAAACCAACCAAACCACGTCCGATTGACTCCAAATTTTGCACACATGTCATATTCAACCCTACGGACCTACTCCAACTTCCGGAATTGGGACCGACCCCGATATCAAAAAGTCCACTATCGATCAAAATCTCCAAAACTTTAACTTTTGCCATTTCAAGCCTAAATGAGCTACAGACCTCCAAAACACTATCCGGACATGCCCATAAGTCCAAAATAACCTTACGGAGCTAACGAAACTCCATTCCAGAGTCGGCTTCACGTAGTTTTGACTGCGATCCAAATCCTAAGGCTTAAACCTCCATTTAGGGACTAAGTATTCCAAAACACTCCAAAAACCAAAACGAACCCTCCCGGACTGACACAATAGCAGAAATAGGTATGAGAGAAGCAGATAATAAGGGATCGGGGCTATAACTCTCAAAACGACCGGCCGGGTCATTACAACGTCGCAACGATATAGCGCTTGGGCTGAAAGGAGCCCTCAAACCGCATCAAACAATGCTAAATTCACGAATCATCCCCCGATTCAAACTTAAAGAACTTGAAACTTCCAATTCCGACAACCGATGCCGAAACCAACAAAACAACGTCCGATTGACTCCAAATTTTGCACACATGTCATATTCAACCCTACGGACCTACTCCAACTTTCGGAATTGGGACCGACCCCGATATCAAAAAGTCCACTATCGGTCAAAATCTCCAAAACCTTGACTTTCGCCATTTCAAGCCTAAATGAGCTACAGACCTACAAAACACTATCCGGACATGCCCATAAGTCCAAAATCACCTTACGGAGCTAACAGAACTCCATTTCAGAGTCGGCTTCACATAGTTCTAACTGCGGTCCAAATCCTAAGGCTTAACCTCCATTTAGGGACTAAGTATTCCAAAAAACTCCAAAAACACAAACGAACCCTCCTGGTAAGCCACAATAGCAGAAATAGGTAAGGGAGAAGCAGTTAATAGGGGATCGGGGATATAACTCTCGAAACGACCGGCCGGGTCATTACAACGTCACAACGATATAGTGCTTGGGCTGAAAGGAGCCCTCAAACAACATCAAAGAATGTTAAATTCACGAATCATCCCCCTGATTCAAACTTAAAGAACTTGAAACTTCCAATTCCGACAACCGATGCCGAAACAAACCAAACCATGTCCGATTGACTCCAAATTTTGCACACATGTCATATTCAACCCTACAGACCTACTCCAACTTCCGGAATTGGGACCGTCCCCGATATCAAAAAGTCCACTACCGGTCAAAATCTCCAAAACTTTGACTTTCGCCATTTCAAGACTAAATGAGCTACAGACCTCCGAAATACTATCCGGACATGCCCATAAGTCTAAAATCACCTTACGGAGCTAACGGAACTCCATTCCAGAGTCGGCTTCACATAGTTCCGACTGTGGTCCAAATCCTAAGGCTTAAACCTCTATTTAGGGACTAAGTATTCCAAAACACTCCAAAAACCAAAACGAACCCTCCCGGCAAGACACAATAGCAGAAATAGGTATGAGAGAAGCAGTTAATAAGGGATTGGGGCTATAACTCTCGAAACGACCGTCCGGGTCATTACTACATCGCAACGATATAGCACTTGGGCTGAAAGGAGCCCTCAAAACACATCAAACAATGCAAAATTCACGAATCATCTCCCGATTCAAACTTAAAGAACTTGAAACTTCCAATTCCGACAACCGATGCCAAAACCAACCAAACCACGTCCGATTGACTCCAAATTTTGCACACATGTCATATTCAATCCTACGGACCTACTCCAACTTCCGGAATTGGGACCGACCCCGATATCAAAAAGTCCACTACCGGTCAAAATCTCCAAAACTTTGACTTTCGCCATTTCAAGCCTAAATGAGCTACAGACCTCCAAAACACTATGCGGACATGCCCATAAGTCCAAAATCACCATACGGAGCTAACGAAACTCCATTCCAGTGTCGGCTTCACATAGTTCCGACTGCGGTCCAAATCCTAAGGCTTAAACCTCTATTTAGGGACTAAGTATCCCAAAATACTCCAAAAACCAAAACAAACCCTCCTGGTAAGCCACAATAATAGAAATAGGTAAGGGAGAAGCAGTTAATAGGGGATCGGGGATATAACTCTCAAAACGACCGGCCGGGTCATTACAACGTCGCAACGATATAGCGCTTGGGCTGAAAGGAGCCCTCAAACAACATCAAACAACGCTAAATTCACGAATCATCCCCCGATTCAAACATAAAGAACTTGAAACTTCCAATTCCGACAACCGATGCCGAAACCAACCAAACCATGTCCGATTGACCCCAAATTTTACACACATGTCATATTCAACCTTACGAACCTACTCAAACTTCCGGAATTGGGACCGACCCCGATATCAAAAAGTCCACTACCGGTCAAAATCTCCAAAACTTTGACTTTCTCCATTTCAAGCCTAAATGATCTACAGACCTCCAAAACACTATCCGGACATGCCCATAAGTCCAAAATCACCTAACGGAATCGACAGAACTCCATTCCAGAGTCGGCTTCACACAGTTTCGACTGTGGTCCAAATCCTAAGGCTTAAGCCTCTATTTAGGGACTAAGTATCCCAAAACACTCCAAAAACCAAAACGAACCCTCCCGGCAAGACACAATAGCAGAAATAGGTAAGGGAGAAGCAGTTAATAGGGGATCGGGGATATAACTCTCGAAACGACCGGCCGGGTCATTACAACGTCGCAACAATATAGCGCTTGGGCTGAAAGGAGCCCTCAAACAACATCAAACAACGCTAAATTCACGAATCATCCCCCGATTCAAACTTAAAGAACTTGAAACTTCCAATTCCGACAACCGATGCCGAAACCAACCAAACCATGTCCGATTGACCCCAAATTTTGCACACATGTCATATTCAACCCTACGGACCTACTCAAACTTCCAAAATTGGGACCGACCTCGATATCAAAAAGTCCACTTCCGGTCAAAATCTCCAAAACCTTGACTTTCGCCATTTCAAGCCTAAATGAGCTACAGACCTCTAAAACACTATCCGAACATGCCCATAAGTCCAAAATCACCTAACGGAACCGACAGAATTCCATACCAGAGTCGGCTTCACACAGTTTCGACTGTGGTCCAAATCCTAAGGCATAAACCTCTATTTAGGGACTAAGTATCCCAAAACACTCCAAAAACCAAAACGAACCCTCCCGGCAAGACACAATAGCAGAAATAGGCATGAGAGAAGCAGATAATAAGGGATCGGGGCTATAACTCTCAAAACGACCGGCCGGGTCATTACAACGTCGCAACGATATAGCGCTTGGGCTGAAAGGAGCCCTCAAACCGCATCAAACAATGCTAAATTCACGAATCATACCCCGATTCAAACTTAAAGAACTTGAAACTTCCAATTCCGACAACCGATGCCGAAACCAACAAAACAACGTCCGATTGACTCCAAATTTTACACACATGTCATATTCAACCCTACGGACCTACTCCAACTTTCGGAATTGGGACCGACCCCGATATCAAAAAGTCCACTATCGGTCAAAATCTCCAAAACCTTAACTTTCGCCATTTCAAGCCTAAATGAGCTACAGACCTCCAAAACACTATCCGGACATGCCCATAAGTCCAAAATCACCTTACGGAGCTAACGGAACTCCATTCCACAGTCGGCTTCACATAGTTTCGACTGCGGTCCAAATCCTAAGGCTTAAACCTCCATTTAGGGACTAAGTATCCCAAAATACTCCAAAAACCAAAACCAACCCTCCTGGTAAGCCACAATAGCAGAAATTGGTATGGGAGAAGCAGTTAATAGGGGATCGGGGATATAACTCTCGAAACGACCGGCCAGGTCATTACAACGTCGTAACGATATAGCGCTTGGGCGGAAAGGATCCCTCAAACAACATCAAACAACGCTAAATTCACGAATCATCCCCCGATTCAAACTTAAAGAACTTGAAACTTCCAATTCTGACAACCGATGCCGAAACCAACCAAACAATGTCCGATTGACCCCAAATTTTACACACATGTCATATTCAACCTTACGGACCTACTCCAACTTCCGGAATTGG